>NC_134408.1:1401453-1618953 GCF_038048845.1 Mixophyes fleayi | reverse complement strand
ACACAACAAATGGCAAAACTTCATTCATTTTCCAGTCTGATGCAAGAGAAGAGAATGGTGTCATGAGAAGGGGGAGGAGAGAATCTGCAGGAGGGAGGAGGAGACAGGGGCAGGTGGAGGGAGGGGATAGGTAGAGAGGGGCAGGAGGGAGGAGGAGACAGGGGCAGGTGGAGGGAGGGGATAGGTAGAGAGGGGCAGGAGGAGGGAGGGGCAGGAATCTGAATGTAACCATTTCCTCTGTGTACTGATACTTGTTACACAGATACAATGTAACAATCTCACTTCCAGAATTCTTCATGTAACCTAGACTGAACTGAGAGATCAGAGGATGAGTGAGAGGTGGGGGCTCTTCTCTGTGCAGGGGGTGGGGGCGGCCTCTCCCCTGTGCAGGGGATGGGGGCAGGAATCCATTACAACAAATAGTCTTTTCTGTGTGATCAGATCACTGAAATTCCTAAGGCCCGGGGTGAGGGGCAGAATGTGCAGAGTACATTGATGGCAACAAGTGTCTATTGCTGGTTAGATACAGAAAGTAGAATAGAGATGTATTGCTCGGTATTGGTGGTTAGATACACGCAGAATACATAGAGAATTGCATGCAACATATAGATCAATAGAAGTGGTACTGTGCAGTTATACATATATACAGAGATTACACTCTGTATACAGAACAAGAGAAGTGGTAGTGTGCAGTTATACATATATACAGAGATTACACTCTGTATACAGAACAAGAGAAGTGGTAGTGTGCAGTTATACATATATACAGAGATTACACCCAGTGTACAGAACAAGGGAAGTGGTACTGTGCAGTTATACATGTATACAGAGATTACACTCTGTATACAGAACAAGAGAAGTTGTACTGTGTAGTTATACATGTATACAGAGATTACACTCAATATACAGAACAAGAGAAGTGGTACTGTGCAGTTATACATGTATACAGAGATTACACCCAGTGTACAGAACAAGAGAAGTGGTACTGTGCAGTTATACATATATACATAGATTACACTCAGTATACAGGACAAGAGAAGTGGTTCTGTGCAGTTATACATATATACAAAGATTACACTCAGTATACAGTACAAGAGAAGTGGTACTGTGCAGTTATACATATATACAGAGATTACACCCAGTGTACAGAACAAGGGAAGTGGTACTGTGCAGCCATACATGTATACAGAGATTACACCCAGTATACAGATCAAGAGAAGTGGTACTGTGCAGTTATACATATATACAGAGATTACACCCGGTATACAGTACAAGAGAAGTGGTACTGTGCAGTTATACATATATACAAAGATTACACTCAGTATACAGTACAAGAGAAGTGGTACTGTGCAGTTATACATATATACAGAGATTACACTCAGTATACAGTACAAGAGAAGTGGTACTGTGCAGTTATACATATATACAAAGATTACACTCAGTATACAGTACAAGAGAAGTGGTACTGTGCAGTTATACATATATACAGAGATTACACTCAGTATACAGTACAAGAGAAGTGGTACTGTGCAGTTATACATATATACAGAGATTACACTCAGTATACAGTACAAGAGAAGTGGTTCTGTGCAGATATATATATATATATATATATATATATATATATATATATATATATATATATATATATATACAGAGATTACACTCAGTATACAGTACAAGAGAAGTGGTACTGTGCAGTTATACATATATACAGAGATTACACTCAGTATACAGTACAAGAGAAGTGGTACTGTGCAGTTATACATATATACAAAGATTACACTCAGTATACAGTACAAGAGAAGTGGTACTGTGCAGTTATACATATATACAGAGATTACACTCAGTATACAGTACAAGAGAAGTGGTACTGTGCAGTTATACATATATACAGAGATTACACTCAGTATACAGTACAAGAGAAGTGGTACTGTGCAGTTATACATATATACAGAGATTACACTCAGTATACAGTACAAGAGAAGTGGTTCTGTGCAGATATATATATATATATATATATATATATATATATATATATATATATATATATATATATATATATACAGAGATTACACTCAGTATACAGTACAAGAGAAGTGGTACTGTGCAGTTATACATATATACAAAGATTACACTCAGTATACAGTACAAGAGAAGTGGTACTGTGCAGTTATACATATATACAGAGATTACACTCAGTATACAGTACAAGAGAAGTGGTACTGTGCAGTTATACACAGAGTATTGCCATTGCACATTGGTGTTTGGGGTTGTGATCTTACTTTCCCACCCGCCTGTTGGGAAAAGAGGGAAGTGGGAATTCCTTTGCTACAACACCTGGTGGCAGACAGTGGTACTGCACCTAATAAAGCCATATACTTGAGAATTAGAAGCTGGTTTATTAAATGGCGATTCCTTTCTCCCAATACATGAAAGGGTTACCACAGAGTATAACTTCCGTTGCCAATGTGCTAGTGTTCGCTGGCGATGGTGGGCCTGTACCTTTGAATGTAGAAGCCTATTTAAAGGTATTACAGCTATACTGCTAACACTTCTCACATCTCCATCTGTTCCATGATGAATGGACTACGGTCAGTAAAACTCATCTCATGCAATGGTCTTGTCACAGTATTTATCTTCTACTCTGTGACCTGGTGGCGACGTGTGTCCCTCTTACAGTCTGTTATGTAAGGTGATTGGCCTCATTAACCAATGACCCTAAATGTGTTCTCTGTCCCTGCAGGACTATGACGGCCTCATTGTACGTTCAGCCACGAAGGTCTCCTCGGATGTTCTGACTGCAGCTACCAGGCTGAAGGTGGTGGGACGAGCAGGAACTGGAGTAGACAATGTGGATGTGGACTCTGCCACCAAGAATGGCATCATCGTTATGAAGTAAATGAGGGAGCATCATATGATCCACTAGCCCCTTCTGTGGGGACAATCCGTGTTACATTGTGCTAATGGGGGGGACATTGTCTTCTCTATTACACCTGTCACCAAGTGTTGGGTGTCTGTCGGACGTGGACGGGGTTTGGGGGCGCGGAAGGGGTTTAGTGCACATAATGAAGTACTATTTTTAAAGCTTCTTGGTAATTTTGTGACAATAAACTGGATATTCGTTACTCTCCTAGAAGCGCGGGTGACGGTGTGTATGGTTGGTGAATAAGGTCTTGCAGAGAGCAGCCCTCTCACATACATATTACATGATGTAGACGGGTCCCTTCCCTTGTCCAGCTCTTCGGTCACTGTGTGACATCCTCTTGGTTATTTTACCTGCTCTGGTCTATTGTTCCACATTCATCCAGGTTGTCTCATTACGCCCTATTGACCATGTATTGGCGTCTCCACCTCCTCCACGTGCAGCCATCATCTTCTATACCCCATATAACTCCTTACTGACCCCTCATCTCTCCTCCAGCACTCCTACCGGGAACAGTATCAGTGCAGCCGAACTGACCTGTGGACTCATTCTCAGCCTCTCCAGGTAGGTGGAAGAGCCGGGGGTGGGGGGTGATTGAGGGTTGATCTTATTTAACCCTCCGTCCTCTCTCTTTTCAGACAGATTCCTCAAGCGGCATCATCCATGAAGCAGGGGAAATGGGACCGCAAGAAGGTGTGAACCATACTGCTCACAATCTATCTATAGATAGTCTGACATACAGTATAGTAATAGGAGCCTGTTCCACAGCTAGATGTCCGACTACCCATAATGCATTTGCCTGATATAATAAAAGCGAGTCCTGATAATGAACAGTGGTATTATAAGGCTGAAGTATTGGAAGATAAGAGTATTACAAGTACTAATGACAATATTCCTCCTGTCGCCTCCAGTATATGGGTTCGGAGCTGCATGGGAAGACCTTAGGAATCCTGGGCCTGGGTCGGATTGGGAAGGAAGTGGCTGTAAGGATGCAGTCCTTCCAAATGAGGGTGAGGAACCCCAAATTCTTTATTCTCTGTGTCCCTGCTCCTATTCTCCTGCGCCAGTCACTGCTCCATACTCCTCTCCAGCTCTGTGATGTATTATGTCCGTGATCAGAGGGTTAATTGAGTCTAGAAGAGAATAAATGTGAACTGCAGCGAGGAGGGGTAATTGGGTTATAGAGAGAGGGGGGGTGAGAGGGAAGTTTGGGAATAAGTTGCTTGAAGAGATGAGATTTCGGGGAACACTGGAAAGTTTGTAGCTGGAGAAAGTCTTGTTGCACGAAGGAGGCGATTCCTGGGAACAGTCCTGTAACCAGGAATGGGAGCAGGCGATGTGTGGATGACAGACGTAGATCTTGTGCAGAGCGGGGATGTCTTTCTTTGAGACAAGAAAGGAGATGTACGTTGGTGCAGGGCCGTCCATGACCCTGTATGTTAGTAGAAGTATTTTATATGTGATTTGGTAAAATAAAACCGATATATAGACTGACACAGAGAAGAAGCACTAGAAGAATATTCTGCACGGAAATCCAATCTAGCAGTCAAAATAGATTGTAGGGGTGAGAGTCTGTCCGGGGAAGACCAGTAAGCAGGGAGTTACAGTAGTCCAAGCGGGAGATGATGAAGCAGGAATTGGAGCTGTGCTGTATCTGCATATTACAGACTGAATGTGGAGGATGACACAGTGATGTACATGGGCAGCGTTTACTGTGTTGCCCACTAACATGAGTAAGTCAGGTGACTGGTGTCCTGAATATAACGTTCCATCGCCCCTAGCTCCGCCCTCGCTCTGTGTCACATGACCTTTCTAATGTATTTCTATACAACCTGCTTATCCTGTCTCCTAATCCAATGATCTCTCCGTTCCACCCACTGTTCCCTCCACTCTGTCCCCACAGACCATCGGTTATGACCCCGTGATTCCCCCAGAAGTGACAGCGGAGTTTGGTGTTGAACAACTTCTACTAGAAGAAATTTGGGAACAGTGCGATTATATCACTGTACACACCCCTCTTCTGCCCTCCACCACAGGTATACACAGCACTGTACACACCCCTCTTCTGCCTTCCACCACAGGTATACACAGCACTGTACACACCCCTCTTCTGCCTTCCACCACAGGTATACACAGCACTGTACACACCCCTCTTCTGCCCTCCACCACAGGTATACACAGCACTGTACACACCCCTCTTCTGCCTTCCACCACAGGTATACACAGCACTGTACACACCCCTCTTCTGCCCTCCACCACAGGTATACACAGCACTGTACACACCCCTCTTCTGCCTTCCACCACAGGTATACACAGCACTGTACACACCCCTCTTCTGCCTTCCACCATAGGTATACACAGCACTGTACACACCCCTCTTCTGCCTTCCACCACAGGTATACACAGCACTGTACACACCCCTCTTCTGCCTTCCACCACAGGTATACACAGCACTGTACACACCCCTCTTCTGCCTTCCACCACAGGTATACACAGCACTGTACACACCCCTCTTCTGCCTTCCACCACAGGTATACACAGCACTGTACACACCCCTCTTCTGCCTTCCACCACAGGTATACACAGCACTGTACACACCCCTCTTCTGCCCTCCACCACAGGTATACACAGCACTGTACACACCCCTCTTCTGCCTTCCACCACAGGTATACACAGCACTGTACACACCTCTCTTCTGCCTTCCACCATAGGTATACACAGCACTGTACACACCCCTCTTCTGCCTTCCACCACAGGTATACACAGCACTGTACACACCCCTCTTCTGCCTTCCACCACAGGTATACACAGCACTGTACACACCCCTCTTCTGCCTTCCACCACAGGTATACACAGCACTGTACACACCCCTCTTCTGCCTTCCACCACAGGTATACACAGCACTGTACACACCCCTCTTCTGCCTTCCACCACAGGTATACACAGCACTGTACACACCCCTCTTCTGCCTTCCACCACAGGTATACACAGCACTGTACACACCCCTCTTCTGCCTTCCACCACAGGTATACACAGCACTGTACACACCCCTCTTCTGCCTTCCACCACAGGTATACACAGCACTGTACACACCCCTCTTCTGCCCTCCACCACAGGTATACACAGCACTGTACACACCCCTCTTCTGCCTTCCACCACAGGTATACACAGCACTGTACACAGCCCTCTTCTGCCCTCCACCACAGGTATACACAGCACTGTACACACCCCTCTTCTGCCCTCCACCACAGGTATACACAGCACTGTACACACCCCTCTTCTGCCTTCCACCACAGGTATACACAGCACTGTACACAGCCCTCTTCTGCCCTCCACCACAGGTATACACAGCACTGTACACACCCCTCTTCTGCCCTCCACCACAGGTATACACAGCACTGTACACACCCCTCTTCTGCCCTCCACCACAGGTATACACAGCACTGTACACACCCCTCTTCTGCCCTCCACCACAGGTATACACAGCACTGTACACACCCCTCTTCTGCCTTCCACCACAGGTATACACAGCACTGTACACACCCCTCTTCTGCCTTCCACCACAGGTATACACAGCACTGTACACACCCCTCTTCTGCCTTCCACCACAGGTATACACAGCACTGTACACACCCCTCTTCTGCCTTCCACCACAGGTATACACAGCACTGTACACACCCCTCTTCTGCCTTCCACCACAGGTATACACAGCACTGTACACACCCCTCTTCTGCCTTCCACCACAGGTATACACAGCACTGTACACACCCCTCTTCTGCCCTCCACCACAGGTATACACGGCTCTGTACACACCCCTCTTCTGCCCTCCACCACATGTATACATGGCACTGTACACACCTGCCCTCCACCACAGGTATACACGGCACTATACACACCTGCCCTCCACCACAGGTATACACAGCACTGTATACACCCCTCTTCTGCCCTCCACCACAGGTATACACAGCACTGTACACACCTGCCCTCCACCCCAGGTATACACAGCACTGTACACACCTGCCCTCCACCCCAGGTATACACAGCACTGTACACACCTGCCCTCCACCACAGTTATACACGGCACTGTACACACCTGCCCTCCACCACAGGTATAATCAGTGTTGTCTCTCCCTAGGTCTGATAAATGATGCCGCATTCTCAAAGTGTAAACGTGGAGTTCAGGTTATAAACTGTGCCCGAGGGGGAATCATAGATGAATCGGCCTTGCTGCGGGCACTGGAGAGTGGGCAGTGCGGAGGTGCTGGGCTGGATGTCTTCACAGAGGTAATCCGACAATGACAAACACTGTGTCTCTTCTCAGACTCCCAGGGAATGGCCTTAATGTGGCCCCTGGTAGAGATGACCGATATGGACCATCTCACATACATAAGGGTAACTTGTTACTATACACAACAAGGACAGGAGTGTGCTGGGTGTTCTCCTTCTGTTAGTACTGAGGTCAGGTTAGATTTATGGTCATCGCTTATGTAAGCTCAAATTTAGGAATTGGCTGATGTCTGCACTACATATAGGTCATACTTGCCAACTCTCCCGGAAAGTCATGCCATTTTGGAGGGGGCGGGGCGAGGCCAATTGCGTCATTTTGGCCCGCCCCCCGCGACGTGAATTACGGTTTCGCGGGGGGGGGGGGGCAAAATGACGCGATTGGCCTCGTCCTGCCCCCTCCCACCCTCCAGTCACGCCCCCTCTCCCGGAAACAATCTTCCGGGAGTTGGTAAGTATGATATAGGTGAGGACTGTGAGTTTAAGTTAAGACCTGTAAGCATATCTTACATTCTGTCTTCTCCAAATAAACGGCAAACTCCCTGCTTTTCACCTTTCTGGGCCACCTTGGCTGAGAGAACTTCTTTTAGGGTCTCTTCTATCCATTATTATGTAGTCTAGTGGTGGGTCCTTCCTGATACAAGTGAGTTGACCTGTATGAGGGGTGGTGGGCCTAGGAGGTAGGTAGTGGACTTGTCAGGTGGGTAGTGGACATTTGAGGTGGATGGTGGACCTGTTTGTCACTGAAGAGGTCACTTCCTGATGGGTGGTAAGCCTCACTTGGATTCACTTATTGGAGGGAGGGTGAGGCTGCAGAACACGGGATGAGATGTTCCTGAGAGAGGTGCGAGGGTCAATTGGGGGGTATGAGATGTATAAGATATTCCTAAATGAGGACGTCTTTTATTCAGGAACCTCCACGGGATCGGGCTCTGGTCGACCACCCTCTAGTGATCAGCCTCCCCCACCTGGGGGCCAGCACGCATGAAGCTCAGAATCGCTGCGGGGAAGAGATCGCTCTGCAAATTGTGGATTTGGTGAAGGGACGAGCTCTTGTGGGAGCAGTGAGTATATTGGGGGATTCTGTTCTTTGTGTTTCCTGATATTATATCCGCTTGGTTAAAACACTTTATTGTTGCTCTAGAAAGTAGATAATTGCCAACTATCAAGTGTTCATCTGCTTGTCAGCGCTATGACTCGGGTCACCCAGCAGATGGCGATGTTGGTCATGGTAAAATAGAAAACTGCAGAGTTGTACAGAACATAACTAATGAACTGGTCACCATACAGGTCTATGGTTAAGGTCCGGTAACGTTAACCCTTTGTTAAATAAGAAACAGCGGTGAAAGTGCATTTTGCCAGCATTTGGCTCCTTAACTCTTCTTCCATTTACCCCTTAGTTACTTTTTGTCACTTCATGTATAAGACTTGCCTAGAAATAAGATCTGTAAGTGGTGTAACTGCTAATTCCATAAATCAAAGAATGAATAAATATCTCCAGAAATATGTTACTAACAGGTATATCAATGAGGGTGTACGAATGGGGGCGCTGTCATAACACCGGTAGTTCTGGATTAGTCCTCTTCTAAAGGGCTGGATACCCATGTTACCTTACATGCATTCCTCTCTATAAATGTTATCTAGAAATATCCAAAAATGTAATATCCAGAGCAAAGTAAATTTTTAAAGACACGATATGACTCTGTACCTTTCACTACTTCCAATGATTTGGCTGCTTTAATATATGAAACATCGACATTTTAATGCATACTTATATTCTATCATGTTTAGTCTTTGTGCACCTCCTAAGAAGCTGCTGGTTTCTGCTCTCACCATAATAGAGTTTAAGGAGTAGCTAGAATCACAATGAGGTATATAATGACATAGAGATTACATAGAAGTTGGCTGTTAGTGTGAAGTTGTAGATTTTCTGCTGCGGCTGGTACATTGCTGTGCTTGAGTTAATAGACAGGACACCATGATCCAGAAGTTCTCTGAGGGTAAATATAACCGCCTGCCACAGGATGGGAGGTGACGTATTTCTCTTCCTTGCCGTCCTGCCAACACTACGACGATGTAAGAAGAGACAATTCCCAAACAAATTGGTATCACTGTATCCAAATAGCCCTTCCAGGTGTTCAGGCTTAAAGATGGGAGATCCGCCCAAAAGACCCCTCAATGACTGGCTCAGACTTCACCTGTGGGCGGCAGGATCATGCAGCATGTAGAGGGATGGACAAATACTATTGAAGATCAATGGGTTCTGGACATTGTCAGAACAGGTTACAAAACAGAGGTCCGTCGTGTTCCCCCCTTCTTGGTCAGCTACAGAACTAGAGATGGTCACTGACCCCCGTGTTTTGGTTTTGGATTCGGTTTTGGATCTGGATTACCGTTGTGTTTTGGTTTTGGTTTTGGTTTTGCAAAACCGCCATTGCGTGTTTTGGTTTTGGTTTTGGTTTTGTTTGGTTTTGTTTTGCTATTTTTTTGGAAAATCCATGTTTTTGGGCCTAAATTAACCCAATTTAGTGCTCCAACTGTATTAGAGACAAGTAATCTAATTGTTGAGGTAATAAATCATCCAAAAAAACAGTTTACTTCTTCGTTGGTAGGCCTATTCTACACACAAAACAGATTGTCTTCCTCTCCATCTATGCATATTGGCAATGCAGCCATCGTCTTTGTATATTACACCCTACACTTATAGTTAAATATGTAAAGAAATGGAAAAAGCCAGTTTGGTTTCTGTCTCTCTAGGCCCCCCTCCACTTGTATAAAATACCAAAAAATTCAGCCATTATAGACTGTACAATATTAATTGACATGGAGAAAGCCAGTTTGGTTTCTGTCTCTCTAGGCCCCCCTCCACTTGTATAAAATACTAAAAAATTCAGCCATTATAGACTGTACAATATTATGAAAAATGGACAAAGCCAGTTTAGGGTCACTCTGTCTATGACACCCTACCCTTAAGGATAAATTGCCCTAACAGCAGCCTTTCAAGATGGTATGTGATATGGAAATGCCACAAGTCACTTTCCTCTTTGGGGGTAGATTGCACCCTACACTTACATAGAAAGTTTTAAAAAGATGTTATCGGCATCATCTTCAGCTTAATCCTCACCCTCATCAGTGTGTACGTCATCATCACAGACTATCAATTCATCGCCGCTTGAATCCGCCATTAGAGAACAGTCAGTGCTTGGATGTCTTGGATGGTGAAGGCCTTCCTCGTGGAAGATGTAGTTCATTTTTATAAACATCATTTTCTCCACATTTTTGGGAAGTAACCTTCTACGGCAATCACTGACTAAGTTCCCTGCTGTGCTGAACACTCGTTCAGAGTACACACTGGAGGGTGGGCAGCTTAGGTATTGCAAAGCAAGTTTGTACACGGGTTTCCAAATGGCCTGCTTTTCTTCCCAGTAAGGAAAGGGACTGTCTGACATTTCCATATCAATTACCTCTTGAAAGTAATCCTCCACCATCCTTTGCATGTTTATACTCATATTGGATGGAGTTATGGGCAAAGTGACACATTTTTTTGAAAAATCCTTCAAACCAGCCCAGATGTTAAATTGTTCTGGTCTGCCCCCTGTGTCTTCCCTGCTTCTTTTTTGGAAATTTAATTTTTTACGAGCAACAGCTTGAGAAAGTGAAGGAGGACACGTCGTCAAGCCGAGGCCCAGTTCAGCGGCCAACTTGCTGAGCAATAGCTCCTTGCAAAAGTTCACATCTCGCTCATTTACAAGTAAAGACTCAATGTAGGTTTTAAACCTTGGATCAAGCACAGTGGCCAAAACGTACTGATCCGAGTTCAAGATCTTAATAACTCGAGGATCATTGTGAAGCGAATTAAGTACTTGATCGACAAGGCCAACATACTTTGCTGAATTGCTTGCTTTCAGCTCCTCCTTCATTTTCTCAAGCTGCTTTTCCAATAGTCTAATTAAAGGAATGACTTGGCTCAAACTAGCAGAGTCTGCACTGACCTCACATGTCACAACTTCAAATGGTTTCAGCACCTTGCACAGCACTGAAAGGATTCCCCACTGTGCAAGAGTGAAATACATCCCCCCTCCTTTCCCAATGTCATGACTTGTGCAATATGCTTGGATGGCTTTGCGCTGTTCCTCCATCCTCTGAAGCATGTACAGGGTGGAATTCCACCGAGTTACCACCTCTTGCTTAAGTTGGTGGCAGGGCAAGTTAAACTGCTCTTGGAGCTGCTGTAATCTCCTACATGCTGTGGCTGAATGCCTGAAATGGTCTGAAATTTTACGGGCCACCGAAAGCATCTCCTGCACCTCACGGTTATTTTGTAGGAAGCTCTGCACCACCAAGTTGATGGTGTGAGCAAAACAGGGAATGTGTTGGAAATCACCCAGCTGTAATGCTCGCACTATATTGTTGGCATTATCAGAAATGACATATCCTGGGGAGAGTCCAAGTGGTATAAGCCATGCATCAATCACATCTCTCAGTTTGCGTAACAAATTGTCAGCCGTATGCCTGTTAGTGAAGCCGGTGATACAAAGAGTGGCCTGCCTGTGACAAATGTTACGTAGTGGTGTACATGCTGCTGCTGTTCCTGCTGGTGAAGGTGAATGACCAACCCAGTGGGCTGTCACAGTCATATAGTCTTTGGTTTGGCCACTTCCACTTGTCCACATATCTGTGGTTAAGTGAACAGTGGGCAGAATGTCATTTTTCAGCGCAATCTCTACATTTTTACACACTTTTTGGTATAGTTGTGGAATAGCTTTACGGGAGAAATGGTGTCGCGATGGAATTCTGTAACGCGGACACAAAACCTCAATTAACTGTGAAAAACCAGCTGCGTTTATTGTGGAGATTGGACGCAGATCTAACACTAACATTGCAGCCATGGCGTCTGTGATTCGCGACTGGGTGACTGCTGTCATATTTGCTTCCCCTCGCAAATGATTGTTTCACAGTTAATTGCTGAAATGTAGGACTGCTCATTTTATTAACCTGCCTCTGGGATGACGATTCACCCCCAGCAGCAGCAACAGCAGCAGCAGGACTAACGCTTTCTTCAGAGGAATCAATAATAGTGCCGGAGTCATCCAGCCTTAAGTGGGATGCCGGGCTAACTCCGAGCGCTACTGAGGATATTGATGAGGATGGTGTGGTGGGTGTATTTTGTAGCCGTCGGTATGTCGGTGAGCGGAGGGTCTTAGCTGATGAGGGAGTGCTTGTATTTTTTTGGGAAGAACTTTCAGCTTTTCCCAACACTTTGCCATGAACTCTCGTTAAATGGCGTAACATAGACGAGGTTCCAAGATGGTTAAGGTCCCTCCCTCGACTGACTGTGGCTTCACATACACTACAAATGGCTATACAATTGTTGTCTGGATTTGGGTAGAAATAATTCCACACATAAGAAGTGGATTTTTTTGTTTTATGCCCAGGCATGACAATGGCCTTTTTCTTGTCACGTGCCAGAACTGCTGCCACAGGTGCAGGACTTACACAAACAACCTCATCCTCATCAACATCCTCATTAGCGCCCTCGTCGCCTACACAAATCTCCCCCTCATCCTCTTCTAATTCCAAAGTGGCATCCTCAATTTGGGTATCACCGGCTACACTCGGGCTATTAAGGCACACATCAGCAGAATGCTAACGATTAGACATCCCACTGTTGGATGGACTCTCCACAGGGATTGTTGTCATTTGTGAATCAGAGCAAATATTCTCCTGTAATGCCTCACTGTTATCTTGCAGCTCGGCTTTGACGCGTAACAGTAGTTGTGCACCAATTGTAGGCTGGGTAACTTTTTGGGATCTGCCACTAATAGCCAAAGGTGAAGGCCTCATTCTCTCTTTGCCACTGCGTGTGTAGATTGGCATGCTTGCAATTTTTTTTTTATCGTCACTTAACTTTTGCTCAGTTACACTTCTTTTTCGCTTCAATACAGTAAATTTTTTTTTGCTTTTTGTTTTTTGCACTAATTTGAAAACACTCTGTTGTTTGACATCGCCTTGGCCAGATGACGTACTGGGAACACTAACATCAGGACTGGTGACAGAACCTGGTTGCTCATTCTGATCATATGTGGACTGCTTTGAATCCATTCTGAGCGCAAACCACTGGGGAGTGCTAAAAATTATTTAGTAGATACTGCTGACAGTTATGACTTTTGACAGCCAGAAATATTAATGCACAATTAGGGAGGACACCCCAAAAGCACTGAGGAGTGCTAAAAATTATTTAGTAGATACTGCTGACAGATATGACTTTTGACAGCCAGAAATATTAATGCACAATTAGGGAGGACACCCCAAAAGCACTGAGGAGTGCTAAAAATTATTTAGTAGATACTGCTGACAGATATGACTTTTGACAGCCAGAAATATTAATGCACAATTAGGGAGGACACCCCAAAAGCACTGAGGAGTGCTAAAAATTATTTAGTAGATACTGCTGACAGATATGACTTTTGACAGCCAGAAATATTAATGCACAATTAGGGAGGACACCCCAAAAGCACTGAGGAGTGCAAAAAATGATTTAGTAGATACTGCTGACAGATATGACTTTTGACAGCCAGAAATATTTATGCACAATTATGGGGGACACCCCAAAAGCGCTGGGGAGTGCCAAATATGAAGAAAAAATAATAAACCTCTATCCTCCTCTCTGCACTAGCGATTTTGGTTAGAGCAATTGCAAGAACAATATTGTATTCTCTGTCCCTGCTCTAATTAGCCTATGACTACACCCTGCTCTCTCCCTCTGTGAAATGGCGATGGATTGCTGTGGAGGCGTGTATTTATAAAGTTGAAGTATCGCGAGAACCGAGCCCCGAGATCCGACGACGTCACAATGACGTTCGGCCTCGATTTGGATTCGGAATGGGCGGGAGATTACCGAGCTGCTCAGCTCGGTACTCGGATACCCAAAGTTCGGGTGGGTTCGGTTCTCGGAGAACTGGACCCGCCCATCTCTATACAGAACCCATTCAGCTCCAGCAGAGTTTGACAAAACCAGTTTGATAACACTTTAACCAGCTTGTTCCTCGTTTCTCTCACAATATGTGGAATATAACTTGTACTTTTTATAGACTTGAATTTTGTTCCCCAGCTCAACAGACTACAACTGCAGTGTCTAATACATGTGGATAAGTGGACATTGTAGCTCATTGTAAATATGTGTATTGTATCTTGTTGATATTGCATGGAAGCTGTTATTCATTGTCCTTTAAAGTGAAGCCATTCTAGGTTCACTCTGAAAATTCCAGGCACTCGCTTCCTCTTTCAACATTAGAAACAAATCCAATTGATTCTCAAATTTCTCATCTAGGCTATATCCTTCCCACATAACAATCTTTGTGCACTCCTCATCCTAATAATCCAAAATGTGCTGCATTGTGGTGGGGTGGTGCAACACATCCATATCCCCATCCTGCAGACACTCCCACAGTCCTTCATCCCAGTACGCCTTTCTCCTGGTTGTACTGGACTGCTTCATCCCTTCCTTTGGGAACTTTTCCAACACTGGGCTGTGATCTGTTCTCTTGTTCCTAGAGCTCACACCCATTTTACTTCCGGGGATCACCTCACTGTGATTTCCTCTCTTTGAGACACGGTTCCATCTTCCGCTCTCCTCTGGCGGGGTGCGCTTCCCCTTATCAAATCGGCACTTAGGCGGCATCTTCCTTCGCCTAAAGCCCACAGCGCTTCTAGTGACACTTTCTACCTTAAAGTCTTTAGGAGTAAGTTCAGGATAATGTGGTAACTGGTTTCTAGTGCTAACTGCTTTGCAGAGCCCTGGAATGTATCACGATACAGTTCCCCTGCAGCTCTACCCAGAGAGGACCTGGGACTGAGTGACCCCACTGCTTGCCACCAAAAATGTGACGATACCGGGATTATCTGGCCCAATGCTATCTACTTCACGCTGGCTGGCCACCCGCGGGTGCCTTCCTATGTCACTGAAGTCTACCCAGTACCTTCTAGGATTCGTATAGTCACTCAGGCAAATGCAGTTAGAAAGTAGAACAATACATTTATAGTAATAAAAACAACAATAGAATATTATATACACACAGTAAATAAGTGCCAGGCAGGTTCACCACATTATCTGTCCCTTACCCCACTAGCTTTCCCTCCCTACATCTCCCTACATCTCCAACCTTATCTCCATTCACGCTCCATCCCGCCCTCTTCGTTCGGCTAACAACCGCCGCCTTTCTTCCCCCCTGGTTACCTCCTCCCATGCTCGCATCCAAGACTTCTCCCGCGCTGCCCCTCTCCACTGGAACCAGCTCCCCCGCTCCATCAGAACTTCCCCCAACTTGTCCAGCTTCAAACGGGCCTTAAAAACCCACCTCTTTCTTAAAGCCCTTCAGTCCCCCACCCATTGACCTCCTCCCAGTCTCCCCCTACCCCCCTCCCTCTCCTGTCCCCCTCCTACTTCCCTCCTTTTCATTCTCCCCCCCCCCCTCTCCGTCCCTGCCTCCGTTCTCCCCATTTCCTCCTCCTACCATTGTGTCTCTGTCCGTCCTACCCTCCCCTTAGATTGTAGGCTCCTCCGAGCAGGGCCTCCTCTCCTTCTGTTCTCCACCACCTTAACTCTGCTCTCCAGCTCCTTGTCTCCTCCGTGAGGTCCTCCGGCCCCTGTCTCTACCCCGCTGGGGGCTCTCACCTCTAATCTAGCTGTTCATTGAGCTTCTGAGTTACTGTGATTTCTGTTAACTGTACTGTGCTGTCTCACCCTGTATCGTGTTTCTGTCTGTCCCTCAACGGCGCTACGGATACCTAGTAGCGCCCTATAAATAAAAATTTATAATAATAATAGCTTAAGGAACTACAGTCACCTGCTGTCCTGACAGGACGACCCATGGATCTGCCGATGTATTTCACAGGTAGAGAATGGCAACTCAAAGACCAGACACCCTGCAGCTTCCAGCCATCAATTCCCATAATAAACATCACCTCCTCCCCCTGAAGTGACTCCTTATATCTAGGGTCAAATGTCCACAGTGGTTTCCCTCACTGGGCAAACCCCTTGGTTTCTCCTTGTTAAGAATTGGCGGGTCCTGGACTAGCGGGTTGGAGAGGGGAGTGGAGATGAGCTGTACTTCCACAGAGACTCCCCTGCTATATTGTAGACCAAATGTCTGGAGTAGTCTTGTGTGAACAATGGATACTAATTAGCCTCCCCATTACTAGTATCTTGCAACCTGATCCCTACCCATAACCCACCTGGGATGAGTTTACAGATGAAGTTATTTGTACAATGCAAAATCTGTCCAAGGGAAAATCCAGTTACAACAATAATCAGCAGTACAAACAAGATGGAAATGGACTGTTACAGCACAGGGACATGCCTGATGAATCCCCTGCAAATGTACTAATAGAATCTGTCCCATTAGCAGATTATACAGATCCACTAGACAATGGGTCCGCGTCATAAAGGAGAGCAAAGCATAAAAAAGGAATAACTTTGAACCTGGTCAAAACCATGTTGCATTGGAGGGGGAGGTAAATTTAAAATGTGGGGACAGATTTATAGTTGGTGTAGGTCATGTCCGAGTTCAAATTTAAATTTCAGTGTAAAAATAAAGCTATCAAGAATTTGTGTGTTAGATGAAAAAACAGCCAGTATTTATCTTATGTACAAAATAATAAATTAATTTGCACCCCTTGTATTGTAACATGGTTTGTCCCGGAGAACATTTACTCCTTTTTTTTTTTTTTTTTACTTCCCTTAATGTCTCAGGCCCAATCAGTATGAAGGGGCTGATAGTGGAATGCTAGATCCGGGGTGTACCTGGCCTGTACTGCACGCACAGGGATATTCTCAAACGTCTTTTAAAAGATCAGGAGAATCCCATCAATGCCTTTAGTGTCTATAGGAAATGGATGCTCACTTTAGGTCCCCACATACCTCTCTGGGAACAAATGCAATGTCTGTAACAGAGTTTTGAAGAAGCAGAGGATGAGGTATGGTGACAAGGACTTACTGACACTGAAATGTGGCAGGATCAGTGTTATCGAGTGAATACTGAAAAATGTCAATTGCAATATATTTTGTTCCATTCTAAAAAAAGGACTGTTCAGTCAGGGTAAGGGCCATCCCAAAGGATTATACACTGCTGCTCAAGCTGCTATCTTGGGGGAGACTGGAGAAGAACTGCTGGGTGAGGACGTTGTACCTCTGACTACTCAGAAAGGATTAGGTGAAATCCTCCCATTTGGTGACTTGGATGGAGAAGAGCTACCAAGTAAGTACCATGTAGTAGCATCTTCTGATAATTTGCAAGTGTTATTGGCACCTGAGACTGTGTCTGAGTTAGAACAGAATTACAGAAAAGGCCAGTTATTCACCTGTTGTGTCTGATAATGTTATATCTAATGAAGTAACGCAGGATACCGCATGTGTGCTCTCCGGGGCAAGTGATGTACAGCTGTACCCAATTGTGGCAGAAGAGAATCATAAACTTGCTCAACATATGATCTCAGCAGAAATCCTGATTACAGACTGTATGACAGAATTAATGGGAGAGAATAAAGGAATTGTCATGTCAGAGGCCACTACCATGGGGCTTTGGGAAAACTACTCCTACACCTTTCCCTATGCAGAATTGGCAGATGAGGAGATGTTGACTGAGTGTGTGTCTGGGGGCACCAGCACAGCGAGATTCACCAGCCCCACAAGCTTTGAAGCATCACACTCCAGCTCCAAAACTGGAGACCCAGAACCCCATATCAGAGGCCACTCTGGTTTGCTGCCAGGAAGGCAAGTCTGAGTCCAATGAGGATTCACACCACCCCGATGCGCCAGAGGCGAGGGAAGTAGTGTAACATGTGGATGTGGTATCGGGGGAGGGGAGATGCACTCCAACATATGTAAAGGGGTGTCCACAAGTGATTCAAGTGGTTTGGGAGGGGAACAGAGGATTCCCCAGCATCAAACAATTAATGGAGCCCCCACATTTGCCTGCCACTTGGCAGTTGTCACTTGAGTGTTTGGGGAGGGGAGTATGGTCTCCAGAAACAGAGGACAGGCCAAAGGACTATTTGCAGTTGGGCAATTAAGGGTGGACAAGGCACCCAAGGGATGCTGGACTACAACTCTCTTACCATGGATGTGTGCACAGTAGTGGCCCAGTTTTAATGTTGTCTCATCTTATGACACAGGGCAGCATAGACCCCCAATCCAGCTGGGTGGGATGATATGCCCACACCCATGGGACCCTGGTGGGAGATTGAGGAACTGTGTACTGCTGTCTACCTTATCATCAGACCCAGGTGAAACCACAGCAGTTCAGAGACTTTGGACTTGGGTGAGAGAGGTTTACTTGGGGCAAGGGAGCCACTGGGGAACAAGGGCTAAAAAAGGGGCGGAGATATATGTGATGAAACAAGTTTGATAACACCTTAACCAGCCTTTCACTCATTTCTCACAATATGTGGATTATAACATGTACTGGTTATAGCCCTTGCTTTTGTTCCCCAGCTAAACAGAGTAAAACTGCAGTGTCTAATACATGTGGATAAGTGGACATCGTAGCTCATTATAAATATGTGTATTAAATCTTGTTGATATTGTATGGAAGCTGTTATTCATTGTCCTTAAAGCGAAACCCGGTTGACTACTCTAGACATTTGGGGGTAAATGTATCAATCTGCGGGTTCTTCAACACCCGCGTGTTCAGCCTCTCCCGCGATTAAATTTCAAGCGGCGCTGCATTATAAAGGGTTAACTTCCCTTTACAATGCAGCGCCGCTTGAAATTTTATCGCGGAAGAGGCTGAACACGTGGGTGTTGAAGAACCCGCAGATTGATACATTTACCCCTTGGTCTACAATCTAGCAGGGGAGTTTCTGTGGAAGTACAGCTCATCTCCACTCCCTTCTCCAACCCGCTAGTCCAGGACTCGCCAATGTTTAACAAGGAGAAACCAAGGGGTTTGCCCAGTGAGGGAAACCACTGTGGACATTTGACCCTAGATATTAGGAGCCACTCCAGGGGGGGAGGGTCGATGTTCATTCTGGGGAATTGATGGCTGGAAGCTGCAGGGTGGCTGGTTTTTTGAGTTGTCATTCTCTACCAGTGAAATACATCAGCAGATCCATGGGTCGACCTGTCAGGACAACAGGTGACTGTAGCTGCTTAAGCTAGTGGGGTAAAGGACAGATAATGTGGTAAACCTGCCTGACATTTATTTACTGTGTGTACATAATCTAGTGATTGCTTTTATTACAAGAAATGTACTTTGTACTTTCTAACTGCATTTGCCTGAGTGACTAATATAAATCCTAGAAGGTACTGGGTAGGCTTCCCTGGCATAGTGAGACACCCTTGTGTGGCCAGCCAGCGTGAAGTGGGTATAATTGTCCAGAAAACCTGGTATCTTCACACTGAGTTTTAAGCTTTTCACATCAGTCTGGAAACATTGGGGGAAATGCATGTGCTCCTCCAGCACAGATTGGTGCAGACTTTCATTCCAGACTTTTTCAGGTCACAAAATCTTGGATTAGAGGAAACACAATGACTTCCATGGAAGACATTTCTGTAAATTAAATTCTCACTGATGTAAGTTTAGATCTTCGAAGATGATTCCATGTCACAGCTGCAGTTCATTATAAGAGATTCTTCGGGTTCTGTGTCCTGAGACAGCATTTCACGTTCTCTAACCTTACCGCTGGTCTGGCACCGTTCCCGAGAACTTTCACCAAAGTATTATTTATGCAGGTGGCAGAATTATAGAAAGAGGGGATCGTTCTCTGGTCCTATATGGTCAGCGCCTTAGTGAGGCGGAAGGAAGTCAGAGCACATTGTCTAATCCAGGATAGATCAAGTAGTGGCTTTTCTCCGGGAAAAGGACTGGGTCATAAACAAGGCAAAGAGTTATGTAACATGACAACAAATGCAATATCTGAGTTCCAAACAGACACTGTACAAAACTAAGTATCTCATCCAAAAGAGAGATGCATCAAGATACAGTTCTTGGTCAACTACAAGTTCAAAATCAGATTACTGTATGAAGGGGCCTTCACCTTCTGGGAATGCTTTCCTCCGCCATAGGAGTACTCCTCTGGGCAAGGTGGCACATGCAAAATCTGTAGTTGGACTAAGTCACTCAGTGGGACCGCAAGCAAATCTCTCCGGATCATGCCATCTGGTTAACAAGAATCACAAGGGGGTCTCTCAACTGGTGTCAGAATCCAAAACTAAGAAAGCTAGGAGTGTCCTTTTAGCAACCAGATTGGATAGTACTCATGAGAGACTCCACTACCACTGGCTGGGGGCTCCTCTATTGTCATAAGCAGCACAGGGTGCAGGGTCACAGAACAAAAGCAATTACACATAAACATTCTGGAAATGTGGACAGTCTGGAATGCAATTCAGTCCTTTCATTCTCTTACGGGTCAAATGGCTGAAGGTATTCTCAGACAACAGGACTATATTACCCTTCAGAAATCACCAAGGAGGTTCCCGGAGCAGGACCACGATTTCAGCCGTATCAAATGTCATGTCATGGGCATAGAGAAAACTAATGCCGATCTCGGCACTTCATGTCATAGCCGATAACCTCAGCCAACAACAAGGATCCAGGAGCGTGGACTCTGCATCAGGAAATGTTCCATTTCCTAACAAAGAATGTTTGGCCTCCCTCAAGTTAATATAATGGTGACAAATGAGAGTGCCAAAATGTACAGATATTTATGTTGCCACAGAGTGAATCGATGTTCTGGAAATCCCATGGACCTTTCAACTAGGGTATGTCTTCCCTCCGTTTTCACTCTGAAAAGATCAAAATAGAATATAAAGTCATAGTAATCCTCCCATTCTGGCTACGGCACATGTGGTGTGAGCCTAAGGTGGATCCAGTTTTTGCTATTCTTGTACACAGGCTTGATTTTCTTCAGGATGACCTTGGCACTGGTCCCACCCTTTCAACTCTAAAGGTTTCTGCTCTCATATAATCTTTATTATCTATTTATTTTTCAAGCAGTGAAGAGAATGTGTCCTTTGTGGGACCATGGAATCTCCATTTAGTTCTCAACACTCTGGGGTATATTTACTAAACTGCGGGTTTGAAAAAGTGGAGATGTTGCCTATGGCAACCAATCAGATTCTAGCTGTCATTTTGTAGAATGCAGTAAATAAATGAAAGCTAGAATCTGATTGGTTACCTTAGGCAACATCTCCACTTTTTCAAACCCGCCGTTTAGTAAATCTAGCCCTCTGTCTGGTCTCTCTGAGCCTTTACAAGAGGTTTTCCTTACGGTGGCTTACACTAACGGTGGAATTCTTTGTGGTAATTACTTCTGCCGGTAGAATTGTGGAGCTATAGGTTTTGTGGTGCAGAGAACCCTTTCTGAATGTCTACACAGAGGAGGTATTACTAAGGACTAATCCAACTTTCTTTCCTAAAGTGGTGTCTACTTTTTATATCAAACAAGAAATCCTACTGCCATTCTTTTTGTTTGAAACCAGTTGAGGTTAGAGAAGGACATAAGGACAATGTGCTGATGCACATTGTGGGAGACCCATTCTCTGCACAGCTACTTAATAAAATGATCTTTAATTATGCAGCATATATGGCTGCTCTGGTGTCTGTTGCCCTCCCTAATAGTATTTTGGTACATCCCATGGTAATGGCTCCCGTAGATAATCGACGAGGAAAAAATGGTAATTATATTTACAGTTAATTAATTTTCTTCAAAATACTCCATGGCAGCCCAATTTCCTATTCATGTTCTTCAATATGTTTATATATTATATGAACAGCTTGGAAAGTCGCCAAAAGCAGGAAGAGGAAGAGCTGCACTATATAATACCTGGGGGCATTACTAATTTCCTGTCTCTCCTCATAGGTAGAAC
The DNA here is from genome assembly GCF_038048845.1 of Mixophyes fleayi. Lineage (NCBI taxonomy): Eukaryota > Metazoa > Chordata > Amphibia > Anura > Limnodynastidae > Mixophyes > Mixophyes fleayi. The sequence continues at coordinate 1,596,877 of NC_134408.1, read as the reverse complement.
TGATTAAGCCATTGGAACGGCTAACATGGAGTATTTGGAGGAAAAGGAATTAACTGTAAATATAATCCACTTCATTTTCAAGACACATATAGACCCTGATCTTCCATACAGGAAGGTATTATAGATGTATAATGTATATGTAATTATTTCTATCTCGCATTAGGAGTTACTGGCACACCCTGCAGTGTGAGCGGAGGGGAGGAAGGAGATCTGCTGTATGTCTTATAGTCTGACTTCTTCTGCATTCTGTATTTTCTGTGGTTTCCATATGGTGAGATCACCGATGTAACAACACCTCTGTCTAATAATATCGCTTAAAGGAAACCACAAAATTCACAAACCATTTACACCTACGTGCTGCAAGTTACCAAAAGGAGCAGACCCCGTCATGGTAACGGTGATGTCTTTTACAGATTGTTCCTTGGTTTTTTTTTTTCTGCTGCATTATGGTGAAAATAAAGTAATTATTGTAGCACTCTGGGTTCATTGATCCTTTATGGAGATGCAACATAATTTACCCCTAAGTATTTTATATTTATTCTACTGTATCACAGAATGAAATTATTATTATTATTATTATTATTATTATTATTATTATTATTATCCTTTATTTGTTAGGCGCCACCAGGTTTCCGCAGCGCCGTACACAGTACAAACAGTAGACTATACAGGGTATAACAGTACAAACCAATAAACAAAAATACCAATACTTCAGAAACTCCAGGCTGGCTGATGTAGTAAACTAGGAGCAGAAGAACAGGTAGGGGGACAGGAGGGAAGAGGGCCCTGCTCATGTGAGCTTACATCCTAGGGGAGGGTAAACAGACCGGCACAGGAGGGGCCAGATAAGGCAAGGGGAGAGTGAGTGGAGTATAGAGAAGGGGTTATGTGGATGATTGGTAGGCTTTAAGGAAGAGGTGGGTTTTCAGCGCACGTTTGAAGGAGCACAATATAAGGGAACTTTGTCCTACCTCTAATACCCCATCAGTATGTTGATTCCAACAGACAGACAAGTGGTTGTTGTTATAAGGTAACATAAACTTTTTAATAAAATTAGTAATCTTTATTGATCTTCTATAGAATTGTGTATTTCATTATATGTAAGTACAAATGTATAAGCCACAATATAACAACATAAAGTAAAGTGCGTATGTGTGAAAGAAATAACTTTCTAATCCATTCTGCAGTTTTGTGTGTTTTTATTAAGTTAAATTGTATATCACAAATGTCAGTATTGTTACATTGATGACTGTATACTGTCCTCTTCCCCTTAATGCTGCAACAAAGCTTCTGTGTTCTGTCTTCCTCATTAGTGGGCTTATAATATTATTATTATTATTATTATTATTATTATTATTATTATTATAATAACATTATATAGGAGATCTGAGGTAGCAGTGAGTCATGTGCCATCTTTAGATAGCATTAGCCATTGGGGCCAAGCTCCGAAAAACTAAGTTTTTCAGAGCTAAATAAAGTTGCCCAGACCATTGAGTATCATGTGGACTGTGGTTAATGTGGTACTTTGCCTAATACAGGAGATATCTCCAATCTTTCCTGCGTTAGGTTTTTCATAAATCAACATTTTATTTTAAAAATGCCTAAACCATGCAGAAAAAGCAGTTTCCACATGGCAGGCCTGGCCAACCTATTTCTCTCCAGTTGTTGTAAAACTACAAGTCCCAACATGCCCTGCCAGCTGGCTACTGGCAAAGCATGCTGGGGCTTGTAGTTTTGCAACAACTGTTGAGCCACAGGTTGGCCAGGCCCCGTAGTGTGGATACACGCAGTCTGTCCTTCCCGCTCTCAGGCTTAGAATCTGCCCCTATTATAAGTCATTCATGTCTCTATCTGTTGTGTTATACACAGATGGATATTACATAATATTTCAATGTTTTCTCCTCTTACAATGTGCTGTTTGTCTTACTCTTATTTATGTGAATGTGGCCATATACTTCATTGTCAAACCAAACATGGTGATTCGCAAAGTACCGTAAAGTAGGTTCCTGTCCTGTTTACCTGGAACGGAGACTTCTTCAGTAGGGCCTACTAAATACAAGTCATGGACATCAAACTAATGTGAGGGCACATTGCCATATAAGATCCCCTTTTGGGACACATCTATTAGGATCTATGTAATAAATTTATTCATGTTCCTACTGAAAGTGTCACAAACATTTTGGGGTAAGGTTCAGACACTATCTTCTCCATATTATTCATAGGTTACGTCACACCTCTATACTTGGGTGGGTTTAATACCTAATTCTAAGGGTTGTGGATTTCACTTTGCTATCTCTGAGGCAGTGACCCCTACGTTCACATTAAATTACTAGGGACAGCACACATCGTATACGGCTTTATATTAACAAAATCCCTGTTCTATACGCTTCACAGGTCAACGCCCCCTCCCTTTCCAAGGCTTTCTCCCCACAGACCAAGCCGTGGATAAAGCTGGGTGAGGCGTTGGGTACGGTCCTTTTCCATTTGTTGCCTAAGATTAGTGGAGAGATCCGAGTGACTACCACAGGTGAGAGAACAGGTCCAACCAAAGTCAGGGTGAGGGGCAGACCGAAAGATGTGCATTGTGGGATGTCTGTTTGAAGATAAATAAAGGGATATTGACAATATCTAATCTTCATCTAAATTTTCTCCACATAAATCTCTCGCCAGGAGATTCCCTGAAGAATTCGGGTTCTTTCCTCTGCTCTGCTGTCGCCATCGGACTTCTCCAAAGCACAGAGATGAAAGTCAACTTGGTTAACTCCTGTCTGTTTGCCAATGAAGTGGGAATCCAGGTAACATTTCTCTATGTCATAGGGGTCATTTGCCAATGGGGAGCTGCTATAGCTCCATCATTGGACATTATAGTAATGGCTTTAGATGTGGAAGTCCTCTCAGCCACCCAATATGCTAGGATTACAAAACCACCCTTGATTGACAGAAGAACCTCAAAGGTCTCCTAATACATAGTCAATAATCTATGATTAATTTTAGGCCTATACACTAACCAAAATATGAACCTGTGCCAAGTTCTATTTTTTTTTATACCTAAAGTTGTCCTGGTCTCTCTTCCTCTTTCCATCCTTCATCAGATGACCTCTCAGCACTCTGTGGAGTCAGTAGAGACGAGGCTTGAGGTGTCTACAGAGGGTCTACATTTAGTTGGTGCTTTGAGCGGCAGCACACCTTGTCTGATTCAGATTGGACCCTCACATTTCCGAAGTCCAGTGTCACTGAGCGGGACTGTGCTCTTGTGGGCCGGTGAAACAAATATACCTAAACTGTTAGGTGAGTAAGTACTCATGGGACCCAAGAGCGTATTCCTTGTTGTCCTGCATCTTATGCTGATCTCCAGTTTTTTTATTTACTTTTTGCATGGCTGTGAGGGGTGGGAGAGGGAGACCTGAACATCCTGGACTTGTCGGACTCAGCCGTGACCTAAAGAGAGCGTCTCAAGCAGGCTCTGCATTGTATAGCAGTGAATAGGATGATCTCTGTATTCTATATTGGTCACTGGTTTTAAAGCCACTAAACAGATTACTAAAGTAATCTCTGTATTTTATGAAGATCACTAGGATGCTCTTTCTATTTTATGGTAACAACTAGGATGCTCTCTCTATTGTATGGTAACAACTAGGATGCTCTCTCTATTGTATGGTAACAACTAGGATGCTCTCTCTATTGTATGGTAACAACTAGGATGCTCTCTCTATTGTATGGTAACAACTTGGATGCTCTCTCTATTGTATAGTAACAACTAGGATGCTCTCTCTATTTTATGGTTACAACTAGGATGCTCTCTATTGTATGGTTACAACTAGGATGCTCTCTCTATTGTATGGTAACAACTAGGATGCTCTCTCTATATGTATGGTAACAACTAGGATGCTCTCTCTATATGTATATTGTATGGTAACAACTAGGATGCTCTCTCTATATGTATATTGTATAGTAACAACTAGGATGCTCTCTCTATTGTATGGTAACAACTAGGATGCTCTCTCTATTTTATGGTAACAACTAGGATGCTCTCTCTATTTTATGGTAACAACTAGGATGCTCTCTCTATTGTATGGTTACAACTAGGATGCTCTCTCTATTGTATGGTTACAACTAGGATGCTCTCTCTATTGTATGGTTACAACTAGGATGCTCTCTCTATTGTATGGTTACAACTAGGATGCTCTCTCTATTGTATGGTTACAACTAGGATGCTCTCTCTATTGTATGGTTACAACTAGGATGCTCTCTCTATTGTATGGTTACAACTAGGATGCTCTCTCTATTGTATGGTTACAACTAGGATGCTCTCTCTATTGTATGGTTACAACTAGGATGCTCTCTCTATTGTATGGTTACAACTAGGATGCTCTCTATTGTATGGTTACAACTAGGATGCTCTCTATTGTATGGTTACAACTAGGATGCTCTCTATTGTATGGTTACAACTAGGATGCTCTCTCTATTGTATGGTAACAACTAGGATGCTCTCTCTATTGTATGGTAACAACTAGGATGCTCTCTCTATTGTATGGTAACAACTAGGATGCTCTCTCTATTGTATGGTAACAACTAGGATGCTCTCTCTATTGTATGGTAACAACTAGGATGCTCTCTCTATTGTATGGTAACAACTAGGATGCTCTCTCTATTGTATGGTAACAACTAGGATGCTCTCTCTATATGTATGGTAACAACTAGGATGCTCTCTCTATATGTATATTGTATGGTAACAACTAGGATGCTCTCTCTATTGTATGGTAACAACTAGGATGCTCGCTCTATTGTATGGTAACAACTAGGATGCTCTCTCTATTGTATGGTAACAACTAGGATGCTCTCTCTATTGTATGGTAACAACTAGGATGCTCGCTCTATTGTATGGTAACAACTAGGATGCTCGCTCTATTGTATGGTAACAACTAGGATGCTCGCTCTATTGTATGGTAACAACTAGGATGCGCTCTCTCGCTCTCTTTTTGCGCTCTCTCATCCACCACTAATACTGACCAAATTCTCATGCAAAACCATTTAATAAATGCTTTAACTTGTCGGGCGCTTTCATGGGAATATTTTTGTTTAATGAAAACATAAAAAGCTTTTTGAATAGTTGATAGTGGTTTTTTTCCCCTCTTTGAAAGCCCCCCCTGCCCCAGGAAGAGTTACAGGGTATTGAGATGGTGGAATCTTTTTGGGGGTTGTTATATGTAAATCTTTTGTTTGGTGAGAAAACTGTAGATTTCCTCATAAATCCATTTATAATCTCCTTAGGACAGTGTTGATATTTACACCCTGCTTAATTACCGGCTGGCACAGTGTTACCCATAGCAGTCTTTATATAGCCCAATCCACCCATTAAACAATTCAGTTTGCCGTCTTGCCACCTAAATCCCTGCAAAGTAAAGTAAAAGAGGCTGTAAATATGAGTAAAGGCGGGTGTTGCCATTCATCAGTGAGTGGCAGAACATTATATGTTATGTATATATAATCTGGATCATTGTTCCCCTTCTCACCATCTCTATGTCTGTCTTGCAGGCGTACTCTCAGCAGCTGGGAGTAATCTACAAACATTCCATTCATCTGGAGGATACAGCGTGGCCGGGATCTCTGCTCCCCTCTCTGATCCGTCTCCCCTGGGATCCTGCAGGCAGATCACTCTCTGACAAATGAAAGTGCCACTTTCCTGTTGTTAGTTATTAAACTGTTGCTAAAATGTTTTGTCTCATGTCTTTCAAACTAAATACAAGATTCTACTAAACAATCAATAGGTCTGAGACTTTCCCAATATCCTCTGAGAGAAGGTAGAGGTAGAAACCCACAGAGTGCTACAGGGAGGGGCTGTGCCTTATACAGAGTGTGGGGGCTGGGGGAGGGGTCAGATTATCAGTTGTTACAGTTTGTGTTGTTTGAAGTTTTTTGACGCCTGAAGAATAATATCCTTCCTGTCCTCAGGGAGCACAAAAGACATATGAATGCTGAAATATACAAACGTTTTAAAATGAACCAATAAACATAAATGGATACCAAACTGGTTTGCATGTGGTGAAAACTAGCCAGATATCCCTCACTCTCAGGGCACATGTAATACAGACAGTCCTGGTGTCCCCTCACTCTCAGGACACATGTAATACAGACAGTCCCTGTGTCCCCTCACTCTCAGGACACATGTAATACAGACAGTCCCGATGTCCCCTCACTCTCAGGACACATGTAATACAGACAGTCCCAGTATCCCCTCACTCTCAGGACACATGTAATACAGACAGTCCCGGTGTCCCCTCACTCTCAGGACACATGTAATACAGACAGTCCCGGTGTCCCCTCACTCTCAGGACACATGTAATACAGACAGTCCCGGTGTCCCCTCACTCTCAGGACACATGTAATACAGACAGTCCCGATGTCCCCTCACTCTCAGGACACATGTAATACAGACAGTCCCGATGTCCCCTCACTCTCAGGACACATGTAATACAGACAGTCCCGATGTCCCCTCACTCTCAGGACACATGTAATACAGACAGTCCCGGTGTCCCCTCACTCTCAGGACACATGTAATACAGACAGTCCCAGTGTCCCCTCACTCTCAGGACACATGTAATACAGACAGTCCCAGTGTCCCCTCACTATCAGGACACATGTAATACAGACAGTCCCAGTGTCCCCTCACTCTCAGGACACATGTAATACAGACAGTCCCGATGTCCCCTCACTCTCAGGACACATGTAATACAGACAGTCCCGGTGTCCCCTCACTCTCAGGACACATGTAATACAGACAGTCCCGGTGTCCCCTCACTCTCAGGACACATGTAATACAGACAGTCCCGGTGTCCCCTCACTCTCAGGACACATGTAATACAGACAGTTCTCGTGTCCCCTCACTCTCAGGACACATATAATACAGACAGTCCCTGTGTCCCCTCATTCTCAGGACACATGTAATACAGACAGTCCCGGCAGGGCCATCTTTTCCATTGGGCGCGATGGGCAGGTGCCCGGGGGCCCCACGGACAAGGGTGTCCCATTGGCACGGCTCTTAATGAGAATAATCCTGCAAAAGAAAAAAACCTGCAAAAAAAAACCTTCAAGGGTCACTGAGCAAGTACATCTATCTATCTCTATCTCTATATATCTATATCTGTATCTGTATACATCTATATATCTATATCTATATCTAGGGGCCCTGGTGCACTGCTTTGCCCGGGGGCCCATAATGTTGTTAAGATGGCCCTGAGTCCCGGTGTCCCCTCATTCTCAGGACACATGTAATACAGACAGTCCCGGTGTCCCCTCACGTGTAGACTGTATTTAGTAACTTTAGGTTCACCCCCTCTAATGTAGCTGGTTCTAGAGACCTAACTTGGAGAAGTTGGACATTTTGTGCAAATATTGAAGCAGGGAGCGTCCTCTTTTTCTGTTTGTAAATTGGCCTTTGATTCAGGTTTAATAATAAATTAATTTTATTTAACAAATTCAACTTTATTATTTATAAGTAACTTCTATTTTTATCTATTATACAATTAACTTTTTTTCTCCACCAAGCGATGACTGGTTCATAAAGATCAACTCGATCCATCTAATGTTACCAAGTTTCCTTCTAGCGAAGATCTGATGTCAGAACTGATGGGTAAGAATACCTCCTCTTTGCTTCCAAAATGAGTCTGTGGTGGATCCAAACGACACAAACTGAAGCTGTTTACATTATACCCTTTGTGAAAGAGACGGCTGTAAGCCCTGAGAAGGGACAGATCTACAATGTCATGGCTCGGAGCTCTCCTGGGGACAATCCTAGATAGGGGGGATCCGCTGCCCTGACAGTCCCCACGTATTACTGTATGTTCATGCATTAGGTAAAACGATTAATAAGTAAGAGGTGACGCATATTATCAAAGAACAAATTTAGACTAATTACAGTGAGGGTGTGCACACAGGATTGTGACTGAAGTAGACTTGGACGCAGACCCCCATACACCTGTCAGGAGGTATATGATGTGGGGGTGCTGGAGGGCCAGGGAAATAATCTGCCATGATGATCAGCATAGGTATCTAACCTCTGCTGACTGGACGTTTGCTATTGACTCTTGCTATATGCTGTCTCTACACTACACCTGAGCTATCCAATCACTTTCTATATGGTTCTCTTGGCATCATGTGCCTCTGTTTGGTGCGCTCTGATTTCTGCCAGTTTGTAAGGATTTTGCAGAGCAAGATGGCGACATTTGTGCAGTTATCATCCTGCTGATGGGAGGAGTTTGGCAGAGTGAGGACGTTCCTTGCAAAGTACGGTGTAGTCACCGGTGGACCTACTTTTATAAATACACAATAATAATATATATGGTATAAAAGATAGAAAAACATTTACACCAAACACATGTACGAATGTACCTTGCGGAGAAGATAGAAAGAGGAATTTGTCTTCAACCATAAACAACTCATCTGATAGAGGAAGTTCTATAAAAGGAAGCTCAGTATGACCGGCTAAGTCGGAATTTTGTGGTGCTGAAATCATAATGCTGAAAGAACATTATTGATGTATTTTATACTGCAAGATGAATCGTGCATCATTTTTACTGGCCTGTAAGCTGCTTCACTGGAGGGCAAAACGACCTTTATACCTGTTTAACTTCCATTTCCTGAAAAGACCAATCAAATTTAAGGGGAATATTCAATTAGGATTCACGGCCGCATGTGTCCCGGTACCGCGACATTGCGGATTTCTGTGCGCACTCCATAGGGCTGTGCACAGAAATCTGCGATGTTCGGTACCGTAATGGCACTTTATATAGAATAGATCGTCCATCTCTTCATTAGAGTGCCTATTAATAGCAGTATTTATATTATGTGTGCTCTCTTTGTACTTTTTTCCAATAGCCATGTTTATATCATCTTGCTGACTGTTTTCAGTTGACATAGGGAGATGTGTATATATAGAGATGTTTTTAAGTGCCACAATTAGCCATTTAACTATGTACCAATATCAAATGCAAAATCTTCTAAGTTTCTTCCTTTTTCATGATCTTTTAACAATTATTGCCTATCTACTTGTTTTATTTCTACAAATTGTCTCTTCCCTGTTTCAGAATTATATTTCATTTCCAGTAATGTTTTCTCTCCTGCCTGTTTTATGTAATTCCCGGCTCTTGAACAGTTTCCTCTCATTCTTAGAATTGACTATTACGAAGCCAATTGGCATAATGATTACTTGTAACCAATATATGATTATTACAATCCACTTTATTTAAAAATGTTTTTGTCTATATTTTCCCTTTTTCTATGAAAATGTCTAAATCCAGAAATGCAACTTTTTTACTGCTTATATTTGCCCTGAACTGTAAATTTAAATTGTTTATGTATCTAACAAACAGATATTTTTTTCATCCTGACCAGATCAAAATCACATCATCTATATATCTCTGCCATTCTAATATATAGTGTTTGAAGGGTTTGTTTTTCCAAAATGGGATGTTTTCCCATTGGGCTATGAATAAATTTGCCTAGCTCGGTGCAAACTGTGCTCCCATAGAGGTTCCACATATCTGTTTGTAATAATTACCCTCAAACCAGAAGTAATTATGTTCCAAAATGAGCATAATTGCTTTTACAATACATTGAAATTGAAGGCTATCTAATGAAGATTCTTTACGTAATGTTGTTTCTACAAATTCACAACCTTTCTTGTAATCAATGACTATGTATAAAGACATCACAGGTCATGAGTAAGTTCCCCCTTTGACAGTCAGTACTTTTTAACACATTAATGACTTGTGCCATGTATGGGAGGTAACTCTTCTGTTTCACCCCTAACAGAAAATCTGGCTATATATTCTGATAGATTTGCCCCTATTCCTTCCCACACAACATACTGGTAGGTTAAATGGTTTCCAACAAAATGGACCCTTGTGTGTGGGTGTAAGGAAATTTAAACTGTAAGCTTCAATGGGAAAGGGACTGATCAGAAAAGGCAAATATTTTCTGTACAGTGCTGTGTAATTGGTAGAGTTATACAAATGAATAATATTATTATAAAGTTTATTTTTCTGGATTTATTGGTGATTACTTATAATATACTGTATGTACAAATATCTTATGTATAGAGTTTGTACTTCCAGACAGAGGTACTGTTCTGCCAGACAGTTCCTCATTCAGTTGTTTGTTGACCTATGTCAGGGCGAGATGTTAACAGATCAGGTCTCCAGTTTGTGTCCCCACATCCTGTTGTCGCTTATTCAAACAAAAAACAGATGGATAGTGCCATAGATCAGATAGGCTTCCATGATTCTATAACACAATAGTACCAGGGCTCCTGCCAAAATAAAAGTCACTCACTCATGTCTCTACTAAGTGGTGTGAGATCCCTACTGCTGTGTGATCTGTCTACTGACACAGTGCAGGGAGGAGAGAGAACTGTACAGAGCACAAACCAGGGAGGAGAGAGAACTGTACAGAGCACAAACCAGTCTCCTGCTCTATCCCTGACATTAGTATGTAGTAAGTGGTGTAAGATCCCTGCTGCTGTGTGACCTGTCTACTGACACAGTGCAGGGAGGAGAGAGAACTGTACAGAGCACAAACCAGTCTCCTGCTCTATCCCTGACATTAGTGTGCAGTAAGTGGTGTGAGATCCCAGCTGCTGTGTGATCTGTCTACTGACACAGTGCAGGAATGAGAGAGAACTGTACAGAGCACAAACCAGTCTCCTGCTCTATCCCTGACATTAGTGTGTAGTAAGTGGTGTGAGATCCCTACTGCTGTGTGACCTGTCTACTGACACAGTGCAGGGAGGAGAGAGAACTGTACAGAGCACAAACCAGTCTCCTGCTCTATCCCTGACATTAGGGTGTAGTAAGTGGTGTGAGATCCCTACTTGCTGTGTGACCTGTCTACTGACACAGTGCAGGGAGGAGAGAGAACTGTACAGAGCACAAACCAGTCTCCTGCTCTATCCCTGACATTAGTGTGTAGTAAGTGGTGTGAGATTCCTGCTGCTGTGTGATCTGTCTACTGACACAGTGCTGGGAGGAGAGAGAACTGTGCAGAGCACAAACCAGTCTCCTGCTCTATCCCTGACATTAGGGTGCAGTAAGTAGTGTGCGATCCCTACTGCTGTGTGATCTGTCTACTGACACAGTGCAGGGAGGAGAGAGGACTGTACAGAGCACAAACCAGTCTCCTGCTCTATCCCTGACATTAGTGTGTAGTAAGAGGTGTGAGATCCCTGCTGTGTGACCTGTGTACTGACACAGTGCAGGGAGGAGAGAGGACTGTACAGAGCACAAACCAGTCTCCTGCTCTATCCCTGACATTAGGGTGTAGTAAGAGGTGTGAGATCCCTGCTATGTGACCTGTGTACTGACACAGTGCAGGGAGGAGAGAGGACTGTACAGAGCACAAACCAGTCTCCTGCTCTATCCCTGACATTAGGGTGTAGTAAGAGGTGTGAGATCCCTGCTGTGTGACCTGTCTACTGCATAGTTGCCAACATTGGCAGGTTAAGTTCCGGGAGGTCCAGGAGTCAGGTGGGCGTGTGGGGGCGGGGCTCGAAGAATCGCGCCATTAGGGGCCACAATGATGCGCCCGTGACACTGATAAGCCCCGCCTCCCCCATTCAATTTTCACCATTGCCCGGGAATTAGGAGAATTGCCCTCTCTCCCGGGAGCCCGGGAGACTGATCCAGATTTCGGGAGTCTCCTGGATATTCCAGGAGAGTTGGCAAGTGTGGTCTACTGACACAGTGCAGGGAGGAGAGACAACTGGACTTCATAGAATTTTATATAATTTTGCAATCAAAAACGTGTCTCTGTTATTATAAATTAAATAGAAAATTAAGCAACTGACCTGGAAGAGACTATTGTGTCCAGCAAACTGATGACATGTTAATCAGTAGTGAGATACAATGTCTGGATGTGGGAACTGTATAGAATAGAGTGAGAGATTGTTCTATTGCTGAGCTATTCTGTACAAGTGTCTCATTTCTCACCCTTTGTACAGTAATAATGATTATAGGAAACTGTAACTTTAAAGCACGATGAGGAAGTTTCACTGACTAATATTGTGATGGTCATTTTAGTGGAAGTGGTAAGGGTGAATATGAAAGGATGTTTGCAATCATATTTTAATTCAACCTGTTGATGAGACCGTTGTACCTGGAGCTGGTGTGATGGATGTGATCCTCCTCTGTCTGGGTGAGTGCAGTGATGGAGGGTGTGATGTTATAATGAATGGAGGAGATGGAGGGAGGACAAGGTAGAGATTATATATAACTAGGATCACAGAGGAGATGTATGAGAACCTGGAACTGGTGTGATGGATGTGATCCTCCTCTGTCTGGGTGAGTACAGTGATGGAGGGTCTGATGTTATAATGAATGGAGGAGATGGAGGGAAGACAAGGTAGAGATTATATATAACTAGGTTCACAGAGGAGATGTATGAGAACTTGGAGCTGGTGTGATGGATGTAATCCTCCTCTGTCTGGGTGAGTGCAGTGATGGAGGGTCTGATGTTATAATGAATGGAGGAGATGGAGGGGGTGCAAGTTTTTTTTTAAATAAAACTTTTTACTCTGCTTTCATTTTTTGCGGAGTATCTTAAAGTATTTCAATGTTTGCACTAATAATGTACATATTATTAATCTACTACGCATTCCAACAGCCGATCATACACAGCTCTGACGTCTAATGATGTAAAGGGGAGAAATTGGGGTCAGAGTCGCAGCCTTGTGCAAATTATCGCAATGTTTGGGGAAATCATAATACATAAAACATAGTAAAATTTGATGCTTACAATATTACGTAGTAGCATCAGAAACTCCGAAACGCGTTGCTGTCTTTTGAATTGTATTGTCCAGTATGGACAATGATAATGCTGTCGTCCCTCTAACCTACCAGGTGCCGCTTTTTCTGGTATTCAATTTGTATTATCTTCATTAAACGTTGTGATCATGTTCAATCCTGCTTTATGGGTTGGTGACAACATCTGGAAGGGTGCTAGAATCTTGTACCACTGCTAGGCAGAGTATGTAATAGAGATTTGTGGCCCCCATAGCATAATATTTATGATGGCCCCCATTCAATGGCAAGAGGTCAACTCCCCTACCCCCAGATCCTCTAATTACATCTTTGCTGTCACGATTATATCTCCCAGATTCTGCACTGGGAGATTATTTCCTTTGATATCATCACTCTGCATATACAGAGCTGAACAGCACACTGTAATGTAAACACAGGTCTCTGCACAGTACCACTTCTCTTGTACTACATGCTCAGGACATTCTCTGCATTTGGTGTCATTCTGTGAACATTGACAAATGCACAGTACAACTTCTCTTGTCTTGCATGCTGGTTGTATTTTTAATTAGCTTTTCTTCTACAGTACAGTACTATTTATTTTGGTCTATATGCAAAGTAGTTCTCCGAATCATTTGTTTCTCGGTATATGAGGACACATGCATAGTGCCCCTTCTGTTATTTTTACTGTGCAGTTCTCAGAATCTGTGTTTTATGTGTGTGTGTGAACAACTGCACAGTACCACTTCTTATATCCTATACAAAGAGCCTAAATTGCAGTATTTGATCTTATTGTTATGTATGAACAACTGCACAGTACAACCTCCCTTGATATGTATTATTATTGTAGATTCTGGTGCCAGTCATGTCGCAAGTAAAACGACGTCTGCTTTCTATTCTTCTTTTCCAAATACTGCTGGGGACAGTGCCCTGTGTTTCCTGTTGCAATGTTACAAAAGAAGCAGAGATCATTTGGGGGAATGATGGCTAGGGTATGTGAAATGCACAAGACCATTTCTGACGCACATACATATATCTCTCAATCTGCCCCTTTTGACTTTAACATTTGTTATTAGTCCCAGAAATACTGAGGTGAAATGAGACATTTTCTGGAAACAGAGCATTTTGTAAGTAAGGTGTTATCAGCCAATGTTCTGTCTTAGGTTTACTTAATCAGCATCTCCAAAATGTCTCATGTGTCCTTTTCCACAATGGAATTAGAGATGTGCGCAGACCCCCGTGTTTTGGTTTTGGTTCTAAAACCATTTTCGTGTTTTGGTTTTGCCCAAAAATCTTGATGTATTTTGGTTTTGGGTCTGGATTTAATTAAAAATTGTGAAATACAGGTAAAATTATGTGATTTTGAGCTGATTTAGTTTCTACATTACTATTTATAGCATTAACATTTATCTATAGTCTATTTTCTAATAATCTCTTCACAACTGGGCTATAATGTCTTTTTCCTGCTTCTGCTTCTTTGGGCATGCTGGGAGGTGTATTTTAAAGCTCTGAAGGAAGCCACCCACTGCATCCAGGAGGCAGCTTCTCTCCTCTATTTCTCCACTCCCGGGGCCCAGGCTCAATGAACCGATGAGTTGTGAGTCCAGGTATTGCACCTACCTCCTAGTGACCTGGAATTGACCCAGTATCACCACATACATAAAATAATCTGATGCCTACTTTCCCTACTCCTCTCACACCACGGAGTAATAAGGGTCATGGCACAGAGGCTTAAAACTAGTGTGCTCAGAGGTCTCTATCAATTTATAATAGCCCGTGGGTGGCTTAATGTACCGATGAGTGCAGGTAACACGGTCTACCTCATCTCCCCCTGGTATCTCCTGCTCTCCTATCAAAGCATCATCTAGCCCTTCAGGCCTATATGATCTTCTTCCAGGGTGTTCTTTAATCATATCTGGTTCCTAGGGCCCAGCCCCCACTAGTACTGCTACTTCCCATCATTAGTCACTCTTCAGTATTATTATTATTATTATTATCATTTATTTGTTAGGCGCCACAAGGTGTCCGCAGAGCCGTACATAGTACAAACAGTAAACCATACAGGGTTAAACAGTACAGAACAGTAAACACAAAGTAGTTCAGTATCTCATATAGATTTTTTCTTTCTAATCGGCACAAGAAGTTAGCCATTGAATGGGTTGGGGGGTTCATTGTCTCCAAGCCTCATATTCTGAGAAGGCATCTCCCCCAGAGCTATTTTCTTGATCAGCATTACCTTCAACAGTATGCAAAGTCTCTGGATCCTGACTCTAGGGGGTATATTTACTAAACTGCGGGTTTGAAAAAGTGGAGGTGTTGCCTGTGACGAAATGAGTGTGATAACCCTGTGAGCATTCAGTGTCTCATTTCTCACATAATGTGGATTATAGTACTTTTTATAGCCCATGCTTTTGTTCCCCAGCTCACCAGACTACAACTGCATTGTCCAATAACATGTGGCTAAGGGGACATTGTAGTTCAGTGTACATATGTATATTGTGTATTATATATTGATGCCTTGCAGTAATGTTATTCATTGTCCTTAAGCTGAAGCCAGGAGGTTTATGGGTAAAGATCAGGTGGTGTCCACAATACATTCATCCCCCCCCCTTCCTCTACAGGAAGCATGGAACAGCTGGGGACCCGGTGACATCACAAAGTAGTGTAAGGGGTTAATTTTAGGAGGGACTCACTGTTACCTTATCCTTGGAAGTAGAGGAAGCCAAACCCCTAGTCCTGCACTGGCCAATGGTTAGGAAGAATAGACCCAGGGGTTTGCCCAGGGAGGGGAAAGACTGTGGAAATTAGACCTGAGCTATAAGGAACAACTCCAAGGGGGGGAGGGTGTTCATTCTGGGATTTCATTCATGAAGACTGCAAGATTTAGTTTTGAATTGTCGTTTTCTAACTATAGTCTATATATGCAGCTGAGAGGGATCCATGGATCGTGATGTCTGGACAGCCAGGTGACTATAATTCCTTAAGCTAGTGGGGTAAGGGACGGATGATGTGGTAAATCTGCCTGGCATTTATTTACTGTGTGTACATAATTTTCTAGTGTTGTCTGTATGACAATAAATATACTATTGTATTTTTATAACTGCATTTTGCCTGAGTGACCATACGAATCCTAGAAGGTACTGGGTAGACTTCCCTGGCATAGGAAGGCACCCGTGGGTGGCCAGCCAGCGTGAAGTGGGTAGCATTGGGCCAGATATACCCGGTATCTTCACATTGCCTATAGCAACCAATCAGATTCTAGCTGTCATTTTGTAGAATGTACTAAATAAATAATACCTAGAATATGATCGGTTGCTACAGGCAACATCTCCACTTTTTCAAACCCGCAGCTTAGTAAATCTAGCCCTAGGTTTCTTTCTGCAATAGTTTTACAAGTTTTCAGTTTGTTCTGGCAATGGCAAACGCCTTTCTGTAAGACAATGATGTATCCAAGAGAAAGATAACTCTGGTCACTCAATCCCTGGAAGGCAATTTCAAATAATGGTTTTTGAGGCTCATTGGAGATGTATCATCTGTATGACTTCTCAAATATGAACATCACTTGAGAGCCATGAATAAGAAGCACATCACAGGGCTGACCATTATGTTGGGTTGACCTGAGAGAAGCAGATCCAACCAAACAATTGGGAACTCCAACCCACCGATTTGTTTAGAGTTGTCCCACAGCAAAGACATCTTGAACTTTTTGGGGGCCATTACTGTGGTTTACTGACCCCTTCCCCATTTTCTGATGGTCATACTTCAGTTTTATTTGAGATAGAAGGTTCTTCTGCCACATAACATGAAGCAATGTGGCCTATACCACCATTCTTGTCTTCTTGACCTATGCTTCAAATCAGTCTCTCCTGGGAGTGGTGCTTCTCTCTAGGTTCCCAGTTAAGGGCACCCATGGGCCTGTGCAGTGTACAGTCAGCAGTTGTGCTATCTGCTCCCGTAGAGCTTAGATGGGTTTGAAACTTTTTTCTTCTCATTTATGTAGCTCAGATTTGAGTCATCAAAGTGCATTTTTTTAATAAGCATTCACAAGCCGAAACCATCCCTTGTCCTGACTTTCCATTGTTTAGTTGTAGAAAGGAGAATGGCTTCTTCT
Organism: Mixophyes fleayi; assembly: GCF_038048845.1. Taxonomy (NCBI): domain Eukaryota; kingdom Metazoa; phylum Chordata; class Amphibia; order Anura; family Limnodynastidae; genus Mixophyes; species Mixophyes fleayi. The sequence goes on along the minus strand of NC_134408.1, from coordinate 1,579,978 downwards.
TTAACAACAGCCAGGGCAGAAAAGACCATGTAAGCTGCTGCAACAGTGTGTTGGCTCAAAGAAGGTAAGAGTCCTGGGACAGGAAATGACTTAGTGAGAGCTATCACAATAAGTGCGGCGGCTCACAATAGATGCGCTGTTTAACCACCTAAAGTTGTTGAAGAACTGAATACTCCCATTGGGTTTTGGGACAAGCACAATAGGGATGTTCCACTCACTAGTGTCTTGCTCAACCATGTCCAGTGAGAACATCTTCTCACTCTTCTTTCTCACAGCAGCCAGGAATGAGGTATCACTTTTGCTTCATGACAACTCTCGGTGGAGTAACAGTCTCATGTTCCATTAAAGTAGTGCAGCCAGGAATGGGAGAGAAGACATATCTGTTCCAGTATATGATTTGCTGCTGTTTTTGCCTAATAAAGTTGGCTCTATGGGAACGTCAGACTTTTCAATGACTGTACCTACTAACCGTGGAGAAGGGTTCTCATCATATCAAGGTTTAAGGAGATTACTATGGTATATTTGTTCCTCCCTTCTCCTCCCCAAATGACAGATCGTGTAATTGACAGTGCCGATAGCCTCTAGGACTTCGTATAGACCTGCTAGTGGGTGAAAAGTTTGCTTTCCGGGGTTGGGACCATGACCAGGACCTTGTCCACAGGATCTAAAGATCAAAATACAGCAGTTTTATCATCACTTCTCTTTTGCCGTTCCTGAGCCTCTTTTACATGTTGTTGTGCAATGGGTCCTATCTTTCCCAACCTCTCATAGATTTGGGCCACAAGTTGTACCAGATTTGGCTCTAATCTCGCCCTCCATTCAACATAGCCAAGATATCCTTTGGCTGTCTCCCAAACAATAACTCAAAAGGACTAAACAGTGTTGAAGGTTAAGGCAAACATCAAACATGGGATAAAGTGACCCAAGTCACCACCAAGCCGTGCGTTTGTGATTGGTACACTGTGGTCTGATGAGCTTTTACCCTTAAGAGCTGACACATGTCCTCCATCAACTTGGACATGAACGGGGTGCACTGGTCAGTGCGAATTTCCTTCAGAATTCCCAAACATGTAAATATTAGCATCAAATTGTTAAATGTATTTTTCCACAGTTGTATCGTTAAGCTGGTCACGAGCAAAGTCCTGCAGAGGAAACAAAGTTCATATCCTCACCGACAAGTGGGGTGGACTCATCCGCAATGTCAGCCGCCAGCACTGCTTTACACTGCACAGCCTTCCCCGAACTATGACATTTTTGTGGAAGTTCTGCTGTGACCCCCAGGATAACATTCCGGGTTGGCAGTTCCCAAAGATCAAGGTCCAGACACTGTGATTTCTTCAACAGATCCTTTTAAGACCGTACTTTCGACCTTTGTATCAGTCGCCGGTATGTCCGACTTGACTTGCTCATTAAGGACCTCCTTAAACAGTGAGAATGTCACGACTAGTATAGCGTACCTGCTATCGTTGGCACTACTCGAAGGAAGGTGCGGAGTCTAACGTGCCCCTGGTGTTCACCAGGGACCCCCGCAAGGAGGTATGGGCTTAGCTGCAGGAAACACGCAGGTCGCGGTTCTTCCACGAGTCAGATAGCGAAGTACGAGAGGAATGTCAGACAGGCCGGGTCGGCAACGGTGCGGGCAATGTAGGTACACAAGGAGAATCCGAAGGGGTAGTGAGTCAAGCCGGGTCGATAACGTTCTGACAGCGAGGTACAAAAGGGAGATCCAAAAGGGTAGTTAAGGCAATCCGGGTCACAATGGTCACAGGCAAACGGCAATAAACTGGAGGAAGGAAAAGGTCAGGAAACAGATAATCACAGGAACACTGGAATGCTGGAGGACAGGAAAGGACCTGAAACTCTGGCACAGGAGGTGGGGTCAGAGAGGCTTAAATAGTGCTGCTAGCCAATGCCCTCAGCACTAGTAGTGCTGTCATTACTCCAGCGCCGTAGCGCTAGTCATCCTTTAGCGCCGTAGCGCTATCTTCATGCAGCGTCCCGTTGCCTAGCAACGGGAACGCTTTCAAGTCTGTAGCTGGCTGGCCAGGCGGAAGGGGAAGTGACGCGTCTGGTTGCTAGGCAACCAGACGTGCTATGCAGACGGGCGGGCGGCCACCGAGCGGCGCCTGACAGAGAAGTCTCGCCCCGGAATAAGCAGATATAGCAGCTTAGGCGCTATGGCAGCCACTGCCAAATTTGTTTGGTTTCTATGTGTGACTGGCAGAATAGTTCTCCCATTTTCCTGTCGTTATATGTATGCATAGGACTTTCACCTTGGGCAACCGTGTAGTTATGGTTTCGGGCAGAGAAGACCTGGAAACTAAAGTAAGGTCACTCCCAGAGTCAACCAAAAGCTAGGACAAGATTTTGATTGATTAGCACAGTCACTCGGAACAAGCAAAGACTTCCTGATGCATCCTTATCCAACAGCTTGGATAAGGATGCCCAACATGCATAACAGAACAGTCCTTGGGTTCCGGTAGTTCAGGATACTTGGCAGAAAGTGGCCGGTTCCCCAAATTTGAAGCACTTCTGATCAGACACCTTTGTAAAATGCCCTCTGTCAATAGCAGTTTTACCATTACTGTGGCAAGGATTGTAAAACCTGGCTTTTGATGTGACATCGGTTTGGTCATTTGTTGCAAAGCACCAAACCTCTCTATCACTGTGGCAAGTGGTTCATAAAACTGTGTTTCTGACTGCAGAACCCATCTTTGTAGACCCCTGATCCAGACCCCAGTTACAGGTATATATCGCTAGAACTTCCATATTCTGAGTAGGTGAATTCACCCCTGACTGCAGCCGTTTTTTAAAACATCTTTTAAAGCTCAAACAGTTGTGCTCTGACCGGTTTTTCTTCGTCATAGCACGATCCCCCCCCAGCATAGCACTAGGCATGACCTGGCCCTGAGACACCAATGCAAGCCAATCTCTCAAACTTTAAGTATGGATAATTAGAGCCTCAGACAGATACATATAAGCTCACTGAGTTTTGCCAGTTAGATACGGCACCAACCTCTCAGCCCTAACTTCAGGAGATCAATTCTATGTCATCATCTGTGCAAAGGGATGAGAAGCATGAGATCCTCAACTGCTAGTACTGCTTCACGAGATGTTCACCTTTAATAGCCCCCTTTCCAAGGAACTAGTTATGTTTCACAGTACTTGGTGGCTCCCAAAACTTAAGCTCGGGTAGTAGCAATTCTTGATCTAGCACTTACCAATGGAGTGGACAAAATATGGTAGGAGGTAGTAAGCAATCATGATTTTAATAGTAGGACAGGTGGGGTTAATGCATAGTAGCAGCAGGTCTAGATCAAGAGAAGGAGAATACAGCAGTTCCTTTAAACAAGCCAAATGGCATGGCAGGTAGATATGAGAGTAAAGCTGTTTAACAAGCCAATTGTCAGGAATGTTGAAGAGAGCAGAATCATTTATACAAATACTGAAAACAGAACAGGACAGGATATAAGACAAACTAAGTCAAATAGGAACTATCACCAGCACTAGAATGGTAACAGGGAGCAGTTTATTGAGCCAGCAAAGCCAATGAGAAGTTACTGGATGATTAGCTGCATGACTGCAGCAGTGATTGTATAGCTGATGCTTTCAGAGTGTGAAACAATGTAGGTTAATATATACAGCTGAATTCCTAACTCCTCTCTTAGAGGCCTGTGGAAAACCAGTCCCCTTGTCACATATCCCTCCTCCTAGGGTTATAGTTAAAGGGATCAGACCTTTACTGAATAACCATCCTTCCCATACTTTGGTACAGGGATGGATCTCCCCTCTGTTTAGTAGGGTTGTGATACTGCTACACTCCATGGCTCTCTGGGAATCAGCGTCCGCACTCTGCTTCAGAAATGCTGCCACCAATCACACTGGGCCACAACAGCCTGGTTGGGAGGGTTACTGGAAGAGTGACCCCATGACACAGCGGAGCCACGCAGACCAATCCATTGAGGCTTTATTTCGGCAATACAAGTATACTAAGACTACAAAGAAGGGGAGGGAGGAAACATAGGGGAGGAGGATACAACTGCAGTTATTCAGTTTTTTGGGCTATAAAATCAAAGCAGTGGGAGAAGAGGCGGTATGGCATACACTGTATTCCGCCACATTTCAACCACTGTACATATATATATGTATTCCTAAAGAGTGAGTGTAGCATACACTCACCTAAATGGAGGGAGACACCTTTATATCAAGGGGGAACTTTCCATCTGTCTATTTATGGTGAGAACTAACTTTAAACCACACTGATTCTTCAAGGAAAACTGTAGGGTGCTTGATATCCAAATCAATATGCTTAGAAAATTCCCTCATGACTGAGGATGAAAATAGTACACTCTGTGCTACAGATGATACAATCTAGTGTAGCTTAAAATAGAGCTCACATAAGACACATATATTTTTAAGTTGTTTAGTCACAGTCCTTCTCCAACGTAATTTCCATAAAAAGGAAACAAAGTACAGAGGGTTCTCTGTATTGAAAGAGGAACTAAACTAATAATTCACACTGGTGGTTTAGATGGCGGTATAAAAACTGCAAAAAACACAAATCAATCCCTGGAGGCGATCACTAGAGGAGATCAGAGGATGAATGAGTGGGTATTTATGGGTGAGGTCAGAGATGTAGCCAGGGGTAGAGGAGAGTTATGTAGAGGGATGTAGCTTGAGACAATGTCTGCAGTAATGTATAGGATAATGTTATAAGACATAAAATGGGCACTAGAGGAGAGCAGAGGATGAATGATGGGGTATTTATGGGTGAGGTCAGAGATGTAGCCAGGGGTAGAGGAGAGTTCTGTGGAGGGATGTAGCTTGAGACAATGTTTGCAGTAATGTATGGGATAATGTTATGAGACATAAGATGGGCACTAGAGGAGAGCAGAGGATGAATGAGGGGGTATTTATGGGTGAGGTCAGAGATATTGTTGTGACAGAATTTTTGGAGGCATTTATAAGTTAATGTCGATATTGCGAATTATAATCTGTATGTGAATTTTTGTTACAGTCCTGTCCTCTGCTGACGCTTTTTTTGTGGATATTGAGCAGCCGATCATCTTCCAGAACAATGTTCGCAGCTTTGGACACCAGGTCGTACAGCTGGATAAATGGTGAGAGTATGACCCATCCTCTGTCCTATAGGGTGGATCATGCGTGCTCCCTGGGACATCCAGTCCTTACTAATGACACAGTCCTACAGGTATAATGTCTCATTTCAGGGTGATTGTCAGCGCTCCCCTCCATCAAGTGGCGATCAATAAAACTGGGCAGTTATATCGCTGTGATCCTGAGACCAAAGGCTGTACTCCCATTCCCATCACCGGTAAGAATGTATTCCTACTTCTGCGGTGTTTGTTGAACTGTTCAGACATTATAGGTCAGCAGAGAGGTGAGTCATTGGTTAAGTTTCTGCACAATGTCCTCCTATTCACCTCTGATTCACCTCTGATATATTGCTGTTTGAATGTGGACAGATGGGGTCAGAGATTTTCAAATCTTTCCACAGAATATTTTTATAGCCTCTGTAGTATTACACATACCCTGATCTACAACAGGGGCAAACTAAAGGGTCTCATGTGGGTGGACTTCATGTGGGGAAGGGGGGGGGGGGTTTCATGTGAGGGGATCTTCATGTGGGGGTGTCTTCATGTGGGGAGGATCTTCATGTGAGGGGATCTTCATATGGGTTTTTTTTTTAGAAGACAGGTACAACCAATGATTTCTGAATTCTCATATTTTACTTTAAAATTTGAGCGCAAAACAATACTAATAATAATACTAATACTAATATTACTACTATCAGTAATAATGATAATAATTCCAGCTCGGACGTGTCACATGGAAAGGGAATAAACAGGCACATAGCACTCTCTGTGATGATCCAGGATAATCTGCTGATATATTAAGCAAACCCTCCTCTGTGTAAAGACAATGTAACATGAAAGCTGAAATCCTCCTCAATAAGCATCACCCCAGATGTCAGACATCAATTTCTCAATTTACTACCGATGAGAACGACCCTCATAGTGTATCATTATTATATGTTAATATTTTAAATGTCCGACAGCTGAGATCAGGCCGGATACAATGCTGCGGGTGGAAGTATTACACATCTTTGTGGACTGCGATCTGATCCCGTTAAACAAGCTTTGCTTTTTGCCATCAGTCTTAAAAAAAGACCACTATCTCCAGATGGCATCAGATTACCTTTTTAGTGAGGTCCGTTGATGCCGGAGAAACCGCAGGATAACTAGCCTGCGGGGTCTGGACATTTCTGCTTTAAATTACCATTGAAGTACGTTGCGCCCACGTGACACTGCAGTGCCGGACAGGTCTCCAGTCGGAATTGCCGCCTGTCACCCTGCGCTGGCCTCGGACATCTCCCTCGTCGTTTTTCAGGTAGGTCTGCTTGTATTTCATTCTTCTTCTTCTCCCTTCGGCTTTTTTATGTAGGAATCACAGTTGTTGGCATGGTGGTCATCGCTCAACTGTACCCAAACCGGAGAAACTGCTGTGGGTCAACCGCATTAGCCACACAGGCGCAATTGCCACAAAGGGTCACCTCCTCCTTTTGCCAGCAGCATTAGGCGGCCAGTGAAGGGGTCTTTTTGTAGGTTTAGAAAGGGAGATTTCACCAGGGCTCACCAATGGGCCCAGACATGGTAAATAGCAGTATTATTATTATTATTATTATTATTATTATTATTATTAATTTTTATTTATAGGGCGCCACTAGGTGTCCGTAGCGTCGTACAGGGACAAACTAAATTACAATACGAGGTGAGACAGCACAGTACAGTAAACAATAAGCACAGTAACTCAGTGAGCTCAGAGGGCGCGGAAGGGGAGAGGGGAAGGTCCGCCAACGACGGAGTCCAAGAGGGAAGGCACATATGACAGGGAGACCTCCAAGGGGAGAGGAGGGAGCGAGAGGGGACGGGGGGAAGAGGGTCCTCAAGGAGGAGAGCTAAGTAGCTGGAGAGCAGAGTTAACAGTGGTGAAGACAGGAGGAGAGAATACCCTGCTCAAAGGAGCGTACAATCTAAGGGGTGGGGTAGACAGACAGAGAGACACGGGGGAGAGATGGAGGAACGGAGGATAAGGATAAGGGAAGGGGAAAGAGGGGAAGAGGCAGAAGTATTACATTTTGTATCGCTGCAATCCATAGTAAATAGACCCCTGAATATTATGTCATCATATAACACAATATCACATGTGTGTGCACACTGGGTCTGATTCTTTAAGTAATGCAAAAAAATGTGGGGACAGATTTATAGTTGGGATACGGCATGTCCTAGATCAACATTAAAATTCAGTGTACAAATAAAGCTATCAGGTATTTGTGTGTTACATAAAAACAGCCAGTATTTAACTTATGTCTAAAATAATAATCACATTTGCACCCCTTGCATTGTAACATGGTTTTGTCCAGAAGAAAACGTACTCATTTTTTTACCTTACTTGTCTTAATGAATCAGGCCCAGTATCGTAATATATCTTATAAGAGTTACCATTGCAGGATCTGAGGATGAAAATCATATGTCACTCGGACTCACTCTGACCACTGAAGGAAGCTCATCTCAACTACTGGTACGTCTATACTCTTCTCCTGTGTCTCCTGTTCATATAGTTTACATTTACTGCTACCGCTCATTGCTCCTCTTAGCAGGTTATTACTGCTACCGCTCATTGCTCCTGTTAGCTGGTTATTACTGCTTCCGCTCATTGCTCCTCTTAGCTGGTTATTACTGCGACCGCTCATTGCTCCTATTAGCTGGTTATTACTGCTACCGCTCATTGCTCCTCTTAGCCGGTTATTACTGCTACCGCTCATTGCTCCTCTTAGCTGGTTATTACTGCTACCGCTCATTGCTCCTCTTAGCTGGTTATTACTGCTACCGCTCATTGCTCCTATTAGCTGGTTATTACTGCTACCGCTCATTGCTCCTCTTAGCCGGTTATTACTGCTACCGCTCATTGCTCCTCTTAGCTGGTTATTACTGCTACCGCTCATTGCTCCTCTTAGCTGGTTATTACTGCTACCGCTCATTGCTCCTCTTAGCCGGTTATTACTGCTACCGCTCATTGATCCTCTTAGCTGGTTATTACTGCTACCACTCATTGCTCCTCTTAGCTGGTTATTACTGCTACCGCTCATTGCTCCTATTAGCTGGTTATTACTGCTACCGCTCATTGATCCTATTAGTCGGTTATTACTGATTCCCCTCATTGCTCCTCTTAGCTGGTTATTACTGCTACCGCTCATTGTTCCTATTAGCCGGTTATTACTGCTACCGCTCATTGCTCCTCTTAGTCGGTTATTACTGCTACCGCTCATTGCTCCTCTTAGCTGGTTATTACTGCTACCGCTCATTGCTCCTCTTAGTCGGTTATTACTGCTACCGCTCATTGCTCCTCTTAGCTGGTTATTACTGCTACCGCTCATTGCTCCTATTAGTCGGTTATTACTGCTACCACTCATTGCTCCTCTTAGCTGGTTATTACTGCTACCGCTCATTGCTCCTCTTAGCTGGTTATTACTGCTTCCCCTCATTGCTCCTCTTAGCTGGTTATTACTGATTCCCCTCATTGCTCCTCTTAGCTGGTTATTACTGCTACCGCTCATTGCTCCTCTTAGCTGGTTATTACTGCTACCGCTCATTGCTCCTCTTAGCCGGTTATTACTGCTTCCCCTCATTGCTCCTCTTAGCCGGTTATTACTGCTACCGCTCATTGCTCCTCTTAGCAGGTTATTACTGCTACCGCTCATTGCTCCTCTTAGCTGGTTATTACTGCTACCGCTCATTGCTCCTCTTAGCTGGTTATTACTGCTACCGCTCATTGCTCCTCTTAGCCGGTTATTACTGCTTCCCCTCATTGCTCCTCTTAGCTGGTTATTACTGCTACCACTCATTGCTCCTCTTAGCAGGTTATTACTGCTACCGCTCATTGCTCCTCTTAGCCGGTTATTACTGCTACCACTCATTGCTCCTCTTAGCCGGTTATTACTGCTACCACTCATTGCTCCTCTTAGCTGGTTATTACTGCTACCACTCATTGCTCCTATTAGCTGGTTATTACTGCTACCGCTCATTGATCCTATTAGTCGGTTATTACTGATTCCCCTCATTGCTCCTCTTAGCTGGTTATTACTGCTACCGCTCATTGTTCCTATTAGCCGGTTATTACTGCTACCGCTCATTGCTCCTCTTAGTCGGTTATTACTGCTACCGCTCATTGCTCCTCTTAGCTGGTTATTACTGCTACCGCTCATTGCTCCTCTTAGTCGGTTATTACTGCTACCGCTCATTGCTCCTCTTAGCTGGTTATTACTGCTACCGCTCATTGCTCCTATTAGTCGGTTATTACTGCTACCACTCATTGCTCCTCTTAGCTGGTTATTACTGCTAAAGCTCATTGCTCCTCTTAGCTGGTTATTACTGCTTCCCCTCATTGCTCCTCTTAGCTGGTTATTACTGATTCCCCTCATTGCTCCTCTTAGCTGGTTATTACTGCTACCGCTCATTGCTCCTCTTAGCAGGTTATTACTGCTACCGCTCATTGCTCCTCTTAGCTGGTTATTACTGCTACCGCTCATTGCTCCTCTTAGCTGGTTATTACTGCTACCGCTCATTGCTCCTCTTAGCCGGTTATTACTGCTTCCCCTCATTGCTCCTCTTAGCTGGTTATTACTGATTCCCCTCATTGCTCCTCTTAGCTGGTTATTACTGCTACCGCTCATTGCTCCTCTTAGCTGGTTATTACTGCTACCGCTCATTGCTCCTCTTAGCCGGTTATTACTGCTTCCCCTCATTGCTCCTCTTAGCCGGTTATTACTGCTACCGCTCATTGCTCCTCTTAGCAGGTTATTACTGCTACCGCTCATTGCTCCTCTTAGCTGGTTATTACTGCTACCGCTCATTGCTCCTCTTAGCTGGTTATTACTGCTACCGCTCATTGCTCCTCTTAGCCGGTTATTACTGCTTCCCCTCATTGCTCCTCTTAGCTGGTTATTACTGCTACCACTCATTGCTCCTCTTAGCAGGTTATTACTGCTACCGCTCATTGCTCCTCTTAGCCGGTTATTACTGCTACCACTCATTGCTCCTCTTAGCCGGTTATTACTGCTACCACTCATTGCTCCTCTTAGCTGGTTATTACTGCTACCGCTCATTGCTCCTATTAGCTGGTTATTACTGCTACCGCTCATTGATCCTATTAGTCGGTTATTACTGATTCCCCTCATTGCTCCTCTTAGCTGGTTATTACTGCTACCGCTCATTGTTCCTATTAGCCGGTTATTACTGCTACCGCTCATTGCTCCTCTTAGTCGGTTATTACTGCTACCGCTCATTGCTCCTCTTAGCTGGTTATTACTGCTACCGCTCATTGCTCCTCTTAGTCGGTTATTACTGCTACCGCTCATTGCTCCTCTTAGCTGGTTATTACTGCTACCGCTCATTGCTCCTATTAGTCGGTTATTACTGCTACCACTCATTGCTCCTCTTAGCTGGTTATTACTGCTACCGCTCATTGCTCCTCTTAGCTGGTTATTACTGCTTCCCCTCATTGCTCCTCTTAGCTGGTTATTACTGATTCCCCTCATTGCTCCTCTTAGCTGGTTATTACTGCTACCGCTCATTGCTCCTCTTAGCTGGTTATTACTGCTACCGCTCATTGCTCCTCTTAGCCGGTTATTACTGCTTCCCCTCATTGCTCCTCTTAGCCGGTTATTACTGCTACCGCTCATTGCTCCTCTTAGCAGGTTATTACTGCTACCGCTCATTGCTCCTCTTAGCTGGTTATTACTGCTACCGCTCATTGCTCCTCTTAGCTGGTTATTACTGCTACCGCTCATTGCTCCTCTTAGCCGGTTATTACTGCTTCCCCTCATTGCTCCTATTAGCCGGTTATTACTGCTACCCCTCATTGCTCCTCTTAGCTGGTTATTACTACTACCCCTCATTGCTCCTCTTAGTCGGTTATTACTGCTACCACTCATTGCTCCTCTTAGCTGGTTATTACTGCTACTGCTCATTGCTCCTCTTAGCAGGTTATTACTGCTTCCCCTCATTGCTCCTCTTAGTCGGTTATTACTGCTACCACTCATTGCTCCTCTTAGCTGGTTATTACTGCTACCGCTCATTGCTCCTCTTAGCCGGTTATTACTGCTACCGCTCATTGCTCCTATTAGCCGGTTATTACTGCTACCACTCATTGCTCCTCTTAGCCGGTTATTACTGCTACCGCTCATTGCTCCTCTCAGCTGGTTATTACTGCTACCACTCATTGCTCCTCTTAGCTGGTTATTACTGCTACCGCTCATTGCTCCTCTTAGCTGGTTATTACTGCTACCGCTCATTGCTCCTATTAGCCGGTTATTACTGCTACCACTCATTGCTCCTCTTAGCCGGTTATTACTGCTACCGCTCATTGCTCCTCTTAGCTGGTTTTCACAGCTTCTGAATCTGGACATCTAAACTCTTTATCCTTCCCAGGCATGTGGACCAACCCTGCAGAGAATCTGTGGACAGAACGTCTATGTAAATGGGCGCTGCTACCGGCTAGACCGAAACCTGAGAGTACAAGAAACTGTACCGGCGTCTCTACCAGGTACCGCTCTAATCATATATATCTTCTGCTGTACAATTTGCTGGTATCTCTCATAATTCAGTCTTAGATATACTAATGCGCTGAGCATTGTGGGTAGGGAGTATAGTATGCGTTACAGAAACACTGTGTCCTAGAATTAGTGATACTTATCTGATCGTAGCCGCAGAGCACCGTGAGTGGTCCTGTTGATTGAGGTCATGGATGGTGTTGGTGTCCAGTTGTGTTTAGATGATGGTGGTTTGGGAATTGAGAAAGGGGATACATACGAGTACTGGAAAATAAAGGATACAGTAAAGACGAGAAATAAGTTTTGAAATATTTTCCAAATATAAAGTAAAAATAAAATAAGGTAAAAATAAAAATACCAGATCTTTTCCCTACATATGGGCCCCACTTCCCGTTGAGCGGCCCTGTCTGACACTTTTCTTCCCATCTAGCCCAACCCACTGATTTTAGAGAACAGGTTTCTCCGTGTCTTGGTTCCTGTACCCGCTAGCACCTACTCACTATCCGTGAATTTTTCCCCTCCTCTCCTCCCCTCATCTGGGGGTAAATGTATCAATCTCCAGTTTCTTCAACTCGCGGGAGTTCGGCGAGATGACAGCTAAAATTTAAAGCAACGCTGCCTTGTAAAGGCAAGTTTCCCTTTACAAGGCAGCGCCGCTTTAAATTTTATCTGTCATCTTGCTGAACTCCCGCGAGTTGAAGAAACCGGAGATTGTTACATTTACCCCCTGGTCCTTGTCTAAATTTTTTAAAAAATGGACCTTTAGCTGTATGTTCTTCTATTATAGTATCATTACTCTAATTGTAACTGTGGCCATTAAAAATATAAACTTTAAAAAAATAAATTATAATAATAAAATACTTCATCATCATCATCATCATTTATTTATATAGCGTCACTAATTCCGCAGGGCTGTACAGAGAACCCATTCAAATCAGTCCCTGCCCCACTGGAGCTCACAGTCTAAATTCCCTAATATAGACGCACACTCACACATAGACAGACAGAGAGGGAGAGACTAGTGTCAATTTTGATAGCAGCCAATTAACCTACCTGTATGTTTTTGGAGTGTGGGAGGAAACCGGAGCACCCGGAGGAAACCCACGCAAACACAGGGAGAACATACAAACTCCACACAGATAAGGCCATGGTCTGGAATCGAACTCATGACCCCAGTGCTGTGAGGCAGAGGTGCTAACCACTAGACCACTGTGCTGCCGAGCACAGTAATGTTTGGGGTTAGCAGGATCTTCATAGGTCTATATCTGTGTTGAGGCCATTTGATGTGAGTGTTTTCAGTTTGTATATCCATTTGGTTTTGAGTCTGGAGAGTGCTTTTTCTATGTCACTTCTATGTTTGGGAGGAGTCTTCATAATTCATTTTTCATAATTTACTTTATTTCTCACTTTCCAGTACAGCTTAGCATCTCACTTCCCAAACCACTAGCACCTCATCCTGGGAAATAAAAATGGAGAACAAGACCATTCCAGACACCAATCAGCAGGACCACCCAAAGGTCTCCGCGGCTACAATCAGACAACCCATAATTCACTGTCCCCTCAATGTTTGTGGACCAGCTGGAACTAAACTGTGGACTACGTTGTTTGTTTCCATGGTTACAAATGTTACTATGAAAAGTCCATTATTTACAGCTTAACTGTCAAATGCCAACAACAATTTGTGTCTACATTTTCTACAGGCAATTTCATGCAGAAGCCTTTTTCAAGTATCGGGAGTTATTCCAGTTGTTGTAGTTGTAGAACTCACCATAATCATTTTAACCAGACAACAACATTTTTGGGGAAGTCACTTTTTAAAACCTAACAGATTTCCAGGTGGTCTGGTACCCTTCCTCAGGAGTATATGGTAAATCTAAGGAATGGTGTGTACTTGTTTAAATATTGTCCTTCAGCTAACAATTATTCAGCACTAAAAAAAGTCCAAAATTGAACGAAAATTTAAAAAAAAATAAGAAAATGTTACATCAGTGGAAGTGGGGGGTATACGGTGGTATATCATACCGCCACTTCTCCTACTGCCTTCATTGTAACACTATCACATTCCAGTCAATATTATTATATATATATATATATATATATATATATATATATATATATATATATATATATATATATATATATATATATATATATATATATATATGTATATATATACTTATATCAAAGAAAATATATTGGTAGTGGAGAAAAGAAAGACTAAGATAGAGAAACATACCGGACTTTGGTCCCCTTACGGAGGCCTCAGACCCCGCCAGAGTCTGACCTAGTTTACATTGACCATCCGGCGCCTCTCTATATCCCTAATCTTCTATATCTTGTGCAGAATATCACCCAACACTATTTTACTATTTCAAAGGAGGACCTTTTGCCTGATGGAAACCTGACACCTCGTGTTCCAAGTGAAATGTCTATTTACTAAACTAAGAAAATAGTGCTTAACTCAAAGTCCTTACACCTATCCTTGAATGCTCCATAAATACATTCAGGGTAACTATGCCCCAAAAGGCACAGAATACCCAAGGCACCGGAAACCCTCTTGTAAAACTCTAGGTTGAAGGGGCGCTCAAGCAGAAAATGGTCCATGGTCTCTTCCTCCCCCAGACACTCCTGCCGGGGGCAGGGCCATCTTTAACATTGGGCATGATGGGCAGGTGCCCGGGGGCCCCACGGGCAAGGGGGCCCCATAGGCACGGCTCTTAATGAGAATAAATAATCCTGCAAAAGAAAAAAAACGGCAAAAAAACCCTTCAAGGGTCACTGAGCAAGTACATCTATCTATCTCTATCTCTATCTATCTATATCTATATCTGTATACATCTATAAATCCAGGCCCGGCGCTCCCATTAGGCAAGGTTAGGCACTTGCCTAGGGCGCCGGGCTCTGGAGGGCGCCACAGAATGGTAAATGACTTTAAAACTGTGCGGCGACCGCTGAACATACCTGTCACGGCCGCCGCACAGCATTCAGATGCACGGGGAGGGGGGAAGAGGCTATTACTCACCACCGCCACCTCTCTGCTCTGTCTCCTCCCCTCCACTCACGTGGAGGGGCGGCGGTGGTGATACAAGGTAAGGAAAGACGGGGTGAGGAGGCAGGAGGCCGATTTTTTTTTGGGGGGGGGGGCCGATTTTGTAAAAATGCCTAGGGTGCCATGGACCCTAGCACCGGCCCTGTATATATCTATATCTATATCTAGGGGCCCCGGTGCACTGTTGTTAAGATGGCCCTGGCTGGGGGCAGCCACGCTCATCGGCATTTCTATACTTTAAGTTCCCCCTCACATAGAGTCTACTATGGAAAGAGAGTAGTCCAATGTCCCAAAACTTCAGAAGAACCCTATCTGAATTAACAAAGGCCAAGCCCAAAAAACAAATATTGCCCGGGCAGTCTAGTAGTGACAACTGAACCCAGAAATGAGAGTGATGGATTCTCCTCTTTAATTTCCTATATGAAGAGTTCCTGACTTCCCCCACCTCAAGGCCCCAACTCTTTGTCACCTTTAATCCCAGAGAATGTAGGCCGGGAGGTACACATGAGGAACCCAAAAGCTCTTTACCCTTCCTCCATTTATCCAGTCATTAAGGAAGGGATCCACCCATGTCCTAAAGCCACCTATCCAACAAGAAGGGGTCTCAAGGAAGAGACTACTAAGATGTAATTTAAAACTGTAAAGTTGTTAGAAAGAATAGCACTGGGTTATCCATCCCCAGGCTACGTTCCTTCCTCGATCTATAGGTCACAACACGCTTGACTAGGTTCAGCCTATTCCCCCAAAGTAAATGGAGGAAAACTGCATAAAGCCTGGCCCATAAAGATTCTGGCAACAAGCACACATAACTGATATACAGAACACCGGGATCAGGTAGGTCTTTACCAGGTCAACCCTTTCCCTAAGAGAAAGTTTCCATCCTCTCCAGCTCTCCAATTTCCAGAATGCTTCCTTTAATTCCCAATTTTACCTGGCTTAATCGCCAGGGCCAAATTGGATTCCCAAAATTTTGATGTTAGTACTGGCCTGGGAAAGGTCATCTGGAAGGTTGAAATGCCAACATTCCTCCCCCATTCAGAAAAACTTCACTCTTCTCTTGGTTCACTTTCGAGCCACTGGCTTGAGTACCTGTGGACCAGAGATGCTACTTCCTTTGCTTCCATAGAACTCGACAACAGTGATATTGTCCGCATAGGCCACCACCTTTAATGGACACTCTGGACCAAGCTGCACCCCTCCTATCGAGCCACCTTCTGTCCCTCGGATGAAAGGATCTATTGCAAAGACATTCAGGAGGGGGCTCAGGGGGCAACTCTTCCTTACTCCAGAGTTGACCACGAAGAATGGATCCACCCAACCATTAACAAGAGACAAGCTTTCGGCCTGTCTGTAAATAGTACGAAGCAAATCTATCACCCGCACTTAAAGACCATACCTCCGAAGCAGAGCCCATAGGTTCTCGTGGTTAACCCTATCAAAGGCCTTCGAATGATCTAAGGTTAAAAGATACTTTCCCCACTTCTCAGCCCAACACCGCTCAATGGTCTCCCGGACACCAAGGACAGCGCTATAAGTGCTTCGGCCCTTCATGGTGTTGCAAGGAGGAGAAAGCATTTCAACAGAGATCTGCAACAGTCTATTAAAATGCACCTTTGCTAAAATCTTAGTATTGAGTATTGAGGAGGGCTAGCTATGAGGCGCCAGTTCTTAATATATGACTGGTTCTTCCCTTTAGACAATAATTAAAGCAGAAACCCTCATGGAGGGAGGCAGTTAACCTCTTTCCAGGCTCTCATTAAACACCTCCACCAGGCATGGAGCCAAAATGTCCCCAAAAATTTTAAAGAATTTGGAGTTTAACCCATCCGGACCTTTGTCCGAAGACCGCCACCTTTTTACACTAACACCCACTGGAATATTACCACTATCAGAAAAAATAACCTCTTCATCATCAAAATTAACATTGTCTAACACAGCATGTTCAGCAGAGGGTAGGCTAACCTTAGTAACTTCATCACACCCCTGAGGGGCAACTGTTTCAACAACCAAATGAATGTGGGTGGATGGAAAGTCAGAAGGGAGAGACAAGGGATCTGGAGGGGGCAGGATCAGGGGAGTGGGAACAGGGACAACCACTAGATTTTCCTGGGCAGCAGGGGGGTAAAGGGTTGGGGGAAGGAGGGAAGGGAAAGGGATGAGGAGGGTGAAGGATCATTAACCTGTAAATCTGAGGACAACTCTTCCAAATACATGGGACTAGTACTGGGGCCTACCAGGGTCTTAAGAAAATCTCTCCCAGTTACTTCTCCCAGAGACTCCCTATTTTTCCCTCTATCCTTGGGTTTTTTATAAACTTTTTTGGTTCATAATTGGCAGGAACCCTTGATTTATTTTTCTGTTTAGCCACTTTAGGTCGGATGACCAAGCTTCCATCATCGGTTTTAACTATGTCACCCATTACTTCTTCATCACTGGAAAAAGCAATATAACGGTTAATCAGAACCAGCTCTTCACATTTTGCCTTATTCCCACTCTTCCTACTCTTCTTATTCTGAAGCCTGCTCTTCCTCAACAGATTTTGAAGGACCTACTTCCTCCTCCACTGGGTCAAACTGAACCACTAGAGAGACAGGATCTGTGAGAGGGGGTAAAGCAGAAGGGCACGTGGTACTATCCGTGTCTCCATCTGCTCAGCCATCTGAGCCATCTCATTATCTGGAATATCATGGCTATTATGATAGGCTCTAAGACAGCTTCTAAACGGATGGCCCAGCGTGAAACACAAATTACACCTTATTACCGAACATGATTTGGCCTTGTGTCCCAAATCCCGCAAAGCCCGCAATTAGTAGCCGGGCAATTCATGCTGAGGTGGTGGAAGTCACCGTAGCGATGGAACATCCTCGGCTGGCTGGGGTAAAACCATTGTATATGGTCTCTGCCTATGAAAGCTGCTGATAGGATGTGCCCCACACAAGCCTCCGTGCATCGCAGTTTGACCACGGCTGACCAACGGCCAGGGCCACCTTAACAACTTTATGGGCCCCCGGGCAATGCAGTGTACCGGGCCCCTAAAAAAAATAATATATATATATATATATATAGTGTGTGTGTATGTGTGTAAAAAAAATATGTATGTATGTAAAAAAAACGTGATTATATATATATATATATAGGGGCCCCCTTAACTTACCTTAAGTCCGATCCTCTTCTTTTTTCTGCCCTCTTCCGTGCTGTGGTTGCAGTGAATGATGGGGGGCCTGACATCACGCCCAGCATTCACTGCGAGCACAGCACGGAAGAGGGGACCAGGGAGGGAGCCGGATCACCGCTGATGTGACCGCAAGGTAAGTATTTAAAAAAAAAAAAAGGATTTTAGGATTCGGACGGGCCCCCCTTGCATGCAAGGCCCCCGGGCACCTGCCCATCGTGCCCAATGGAAGAGACGGCCCTGCCAACGGCCACCCCAGACATGTTTGCTGGGGTCCGGGACTTTCTCCAGAAGGGTTATTATATCTGCATAGCATCTTGCCCAATAGGTCAGATCTACTACCAGTAAAGAGTCATTACGAACCAATATCCTAACCCTTTCCTGACGTGTTATAGGAATATCTCTATAATTTATCCAAGGGGCTTTGTCCTTAAGTTTAGCCCAACTCAACCAGAAACTCTGCAAGCCTTGATATAACATAAAGCTGGTATCAAATTCTGGGGAATTTACTGGTTGTATACAATCGCAAAGATCAGTTGCTCAAAAAACCAAACTGAGAGAAAATTAAATCCAAAAATTGGGATCTATTTGAGTGTGGGGAGGGGGTCCTTCCCAATATACCTTAATTGAACAATATTTCTACGTTCGGCTGGTTGTCCAGAAGACAGAAACCAAGATTGAGAAACTTTAGCTCTACTCCTAGAATTTCCAGCTACAGTACTCACATAGGACATACTGTTTTGTTGGAACCTCATTTACTGTATTACCCGCTGTCACTGAGGATGCTGCCAGGACTACGTTCATATTTAAAGGTATTGATTTCCCCTTACTCTGAACATCACCTTGCATGATACCTGAGCTCGCAGCATCACCAGGCAACACAAACACATTAGGCATTTTTACCGCTGCAGATTCTATAGCACACAATGCAGCCCTTGTTCTTTCAGCCACTTTCAACGGACTAAATATAGAATCAATAATCTTAGTCTGCAATGGAGGCTGAGTACTTTTATCTAAACCAGAGTCATCACCAGAAACAGTTTTTACAGATGCCGTGGGATCAGGAACTTGTACAGCACACATCAAAGATGGGTTTCCCCTGCACGCAGGTATAGCTTTAACAGTTACCGAGTCTGAAGTCCTGCTTACTGCGGGATAACCCGATTCACTGCACAACACTAGAGTGTGTATCTGCTCCACTTCACCGCTCACAACTTCCTTCTGTGCCGGAATCACTTACGCTACCGCCTTCACACCGCCATCTGGGCATTACTACCTAACGGCAGCTGAGCAACAGACGGGGCTGGGGAAGAGGACACCGAACAAGCGAACCCCCTGTTCAGCTATCTGCCGCTGGCGATCCCATCATCAGTGATTCTCCTTCCATACCCTGATGGTATCATACATAGGGTTGGACGCCATTTCAATGGCAGTAGGAACAGCCATATTCACAGGCAGCGGTACAGACATTTCAGAGTTAATCTCTGATGGATTTTCCTGAGCCTGCAGACTTTCCTCTAGGGAATCCATCTGATGGATTTTCTCTGCTAGAGCTGATTCCAATGTGAAAATGTCTTTATTAAATATCACCCAATCTGCACTATAGGCACAAATTAGTTTTTGCTTTTTTCGGCCTATCAGATGGTGCAACTTAATCATTTCAGCTTCTAACTGACGGATTTGGTCTCTGACTGTCGCCTCCTCTGCCGCACTTCTCACTGGGACCAATGGTTTTACTCCTTCCACAACCGACTCCAGGTAAGTGGCTGCAGCGTCTGATCTTGTTGTGTCCTCAGACATTACCTTCAGGGTTTGTTTCTTCATACCCAGGCTCTGACATCTCAGGAGTCTTTATCTGTATAATGACTGCAGGTTGATCAGCCAGCTGGTCAGACTAATGTCTAAAAAGTCCAATGATTCACAGTCAGCAGCAGCACTGCTTACAGGTAACACACCACTGCTTTCTTGGTTATTCATATCCACAATCTCCTCTTGTTCTTGCTTCTCAGAAATTGGGCCTAAAACTTGAGGAGTTTTATATGTAAGAAATTCCCCAATTTTAAACTTATCCAACTTCTTGCAGGAGATATTTTCTTTCACTGCAGACTGGATTTCTCTGCTATCTTGCTTATATATTAATATATATATATATATATATATATATATATATATATATATATATATATATATATATATATATATATATATATATATATATATTGTGGCAAAAAGGGATATTTGCCACAGTTCCCTGTAAGGGAACAGGTAGGAGCACGGTGTAACAGGTAGGCAAACGGTGTAGCAACAGGCTGTAGTCAGGGCTACGTTTTCCTTAGGTTCCTCTCTTAGCGCACACATACACACAGGTGTTCCACATGGGTGTGCTTGGTTTGCTGTGATTTGTTGTAGTGCTTGGGGTGGAGGATAACGATACTGTCTGTATGTGTGGGTGACACCACCGATGCCAGTAAGTGGCCGGCTTGCAGACAGGGAAGTAATGTCTAGCCAGATGTAGGTGGTGGGGATTTTCATGTACTGTTACTGGATATGATTGCTGTACCAACATTGGAGCTGTTTTACCATCCTGACAACTGCTAATAAACCGCTAAATGGTTCAGCATACCTGCGTCCGACTCCTGTGAATGGTGCACTTTCTCACAAATGGTGTCATCGTGGGATCTGTAGGACAGCTAAGACACAGCCGTCCTCCCAGCCTCCAGACGCAAGGGTGGTGAGTGGAGTCTGTTAAAGACCACTATAATCAACCAAACTGTGTAATTCTTTGTTTCCAATGTGTTGCTGTGAAGAGACAAACCTTTGCATTGGGAACTGATTAGCAGCTGTTTTGTTGCAAAAGGAAGCAGAAGTTAAAACACTGCTGGTCATTGTAGTGCCTCACTTGTTAAAGGTTCAAACTGTGAATTGGGTGTGGTCCAATAATTATTATTATTTTTTTTTGGGGGGGGGGGTGTTTGCTATTTACCAGTGAAGGTTTCACAGCACATGTCAGCTGAAAAAAAAATGGTTTACAAACAAACAAAAACAAATGTATTTTCTGGTAATTGTAGTACGGAGTGTGGGTCACTCAGTTGTGAATTGGGTGTGGCCCAGAAACTTTTTTCGTTACCTGAATGCTGAGAGAAGCTAGGTTTGATTTCCCAGCACAAACTCCTGTGGGAATGGACAGACAGTAACAATGGTAGCGGCCGTTGCCCCAAAACTGCCATACCCTTTAATCCTGGGCAGAGACCTTCCGCTGTTCAAGCAGATGCTCCAGGAGCGAATTCAGCCGGACACAACGACAATTGAAGCACCAGCCGAAAATCCAGCCTTGATGGAGGAGCTTGAGGGAACAGAAAATGGAAAGCGCCAGGATCTACTACGAGACCTGAACCAGAAAATTCTGGAAAATACACCTCCTAAGAGGTGGGAGCCTAGACAACGGAGAGCTGCACAGGTACCAACGCCGAACCAGACCCTGGCATCATTCGTTGGCGAGACCTCGGGTGAAGGGGCTATGCCTCCCAATGAGGACTCAGACTGGGCAGAATTGTCTAACTTGTTTCCACTAAGAGACTTTGGCCGAAACCAACTTGGAGATGTTGCCTTAGCTAATGTCTATAAGAATGTAGTTAAGATTAATGGGCTAGAGAAGGCTAAAAAGCCTGCAAAGGGTATTGCCTATTATATGGTAAAGAATGATCTGTTATATAGAGTTGCTAATGTACAGGGTAGAACTGTATAGCAATTGTAAGTACCACAAATCCATACATCACTTGTTCTCAAAGCTGCACTTACACATCTGTGTGGGGGACATTTGGGGGGGAAGATAAAACAAGGGAGTGGATATGGCTCCGGTTCTATTGGCCAGGAGTGTACGTGGCAATAAAAAGGTTTTGCCGGAAGTGTCCAGTATGTCAGAGAACCTGTCCAAAGCCAGACTATTTGGCCCGCTAGTTCCCATCCCTGTGGTGCAGACCCCATTTGAGCGCATTGGTATGGATTTGGGTAGGCCCATTAGAGGAGTCAGCCCACAGCCATCAGTATATTTTGGTCATAGTGGACTATGCTACCAGGTATCCCGAGGCTATACCTTGGTGCAATACAAAGTCCAGCACAATAGAGAAAGAAACTACGATAAGACAGTTGTAGTTAGAGCTTTCCAACCAGGGGACAAAGTTCCCATGAGGGACGATCTGTCCCCAGGGCGGGGACGACATGCTCTTCGCAGTGTCACCAAGGTTGGCGACGCTAAGTGGAGGGGTATGTGGCAAAGAGGGATATTTGGCACAGTTCCATATAAGGGATCAGGTAGGAACACGGTTAGTCTGCAGCAGCAGACTAAACGTGTTAACAACCGTGTAACCCGCTAAATGGTTCAGCATACCTGTGTCCGATTCCTGTGAATGTAGATATATATATATACATACATACATACATATCCTTGCCGACTTTTCAAACAAGCTGTCCGGGAGGGAGTCCGTTGAGGGGGCGTGGTCACACAAATAGCCTCGTTAGGCCCTGCCCCCTGTTAATCTTTGCCATTTTCGACCAATCGCAAGCAGACATGTTAAGCCCCACCCCCTCCCACTTAGCTGGTTCCGGAAGGTTTACCTGCTTTCTCGGGAGTCCGGGAAAACTCCCAAAAATTTGGAAATACAGTGGTGGAAGTGGAGATATACGGGGTTATGTTATACCGCCACTTCTTCTACTACCTTCATTGTAACACTATATAGCTCCATACAATATGCATTCATTCCTCAGTGGCATACTGTATATAGGAAGGTTATACTGTGAATAGACTGTGTAACATAATCACTGTGTAATAAAACCAAATGATTTCTAGCCGAGGTTTTATGTCGTCTCTCTGCAGAGTGCGGTGTCTTCGGTCTGGATATCGTCTTCCTCATTGATGGATCTGGTAGTGTCGCTCAACAAGACTTCACTAGAATGATAACTTTTGTTTCCAAAGTGATGACGTCCTTCAAGCAGAAGGATGTGCAGGTAACGCATCCTATATATCTCAGATAGTTCTTATACAGAGTACAAGTCATTCCTATGTACAGTCCTGTCAGTCACACAGCTCTTTCTCTAACCACCAGTCAGATCAGTGACCACTTTTATTATATGCAGGTTTGAATTTGTAACAGTCGGTCACTGGGAAATGAACAATCGCTCGAACACACGCAGTAATATGTATCAGAGCTGGGTTTCTAATTATCAGATGACTGTATGCTGTGGCTCAGACAGACATGTGGAGGTCATCAGTAGTGACACGAGAGGGGTTGGTCTCCTAATTGTCTCACAGGGGAAATATGTGTTCGGAGCTTCGCTCCACTGAGCAAAACTCTGAACAAACGCAATGAGAACACAGTGAATGAACCCATGTGAACGAGAGATCTGGGGTTTAGGGCCTATTTAAGACACACTGGAACATACGATAGTTAGTTTTCAATCCTCCTCACATTGCTAAGGATTGAACTAACTTTCATATTTATTAAAAAAAACCTTCACACGTACAGCAGTTCCGAAAACTGCTGCTCCTGTCAAGTGCAAAACTCACCTTTCATTTTGCCTCTTCTCTTCTCCTCCCGACTGCGATGATGTTTCCTTGTAATCTCTGTGCGCATGCACTGACCAAAAACCTCGGGCATGCGCACAAGATCCTGGACTGCAAGAAGGTTGAGTCATGTGACAGGGAGGGATCACATGATCCCTCCACACATGCGCTGTGCAGCTCTGCTCTTTAGAGCAGAGCTGTTTTCAGTTAGGTTAATGTACGCCAGCTCCAGGTGACGTACATTAACATGGTTGAAAATTCTTATGATTGGTTAAAATGAAAACAGACATTCTAGCCCCCTCCAGAAGATATCTCCATTCCTGTAAATCCAGACAGACAAATAGTCATAAATCTGTTACTGAACAATTCTATTCAGCATCTATAGAGATGTAATATCTGATTATACCCTTTTATCTACGACAACTCAGCCTTTACCGCAGTTTCAGAGTCATCCACCACCAAGTTCACATAGGATCAGAATGTTCCAATACAGGTGCAGTTTGAAAAGCTCTTTCAAATGACAGATGACTTCTTTGGTTTGAACAATCCATGAGAACTGTTCCCCTTTATGTGTTAAAACAGAAATTAATTGTACGATCTTAAAAAATTTTTAATGATTTTTTTTTACTGGACATTTTTGGATAGCCCGAGTTTTTATGGGATCCATCTCTATAGCTTTCCAAGAAATTATATGTCCCAGAAATTCAATGGAAAAAATCTGTTTTCAAATCAGAATCTAACATGTTAACGTGGCATATAGACAATGTGTTCACAGGCAATCCTGTTGTTATTCATAGGGAACAAACAATGACATTCTTAGTGAAAAATAATTCTTTAATGAACCAATTAATAGACGGGATGTATACTGTAATACAGGATATTCCAAAGACTACCCGGAGCTTGGGGGGCCTGCACTGCATACAAACTGAGTAATTTATGATGACCTCCATGAGTTAGTAACAACAATGGTATTGTCTCTTACTGCACATGTCCAGAAGCAATGGGTAATCCATCTATAGTCTTCAACGGAATTGTTTTCCGTCTTGGTTAAAGAAGGAATTTGGTGTCTTCTATCAAACCTCCTACAAATAAAATTCCCCATAGAGCCAGAGACTATTAATGCAGGGGAAGAGATTTGACAGTTCTTGTGACTGAAAATAAATCGACATGAAACATAACAATGAGGAATAATATCTAAGGAATTCAAGTATTTATCCAGAGGGGGCTACAGGAACATCTGCCAGGTTACACCCCTTCAAGGAACCTGGGCCCAGTCATTTTCCAATGGCCTGTGATTCTTGCAAAAAATTTAATTAATTAGCACAATAATGGTTCTGCTCATGTCTGCTTCTAGAATTTTCTTGGGCTAGCAAAGGACTTTGTATACAGCCAATATGAGCAACCTCAGTATCACTCAACTTAGCTGTCAGTGTCCTGTCATGAAATGTAGAGGATAAAGATGGGCCACTTAAATGTCTTTATCCACACTTTTCCTTGGTTCGTTTAGTCAGATAGGTTTCAATAATAATACATCTGTCCAAGACACTAGGGGGTAAATGTATCAAAGTCCGGTTGGCGATGGCTTGTAAAGGCAAGTTTCATTGATGTATGTAGCAGGATTTGGATATAGATTGGTGTGAGTGAAGGATCACAAATAGCGAGCTGGAGGGGGTTTATGTTTTATTGTTGTTTTACAAACAGAAATAGAGATATCATGTAGGCAGCTTTTGTTGACTGGTGGGAAAATTCTTAGATCAGTTATTGAAATTTTGAGTTTGAGCTGGCGAGCCAACATTCACAATGAAATGGCAGAGACATTAAGTGATGTGGCCAACACGGATTGTGAGAGGTCCGGAGAGGACAGAAGCTTTTGAGTATCATCTGCATAGAGGTGATGCTGAAATCCAAAGAACTGTATTTGTTTCCAAGATAAGTGGTCTGGAGACGAGTAGAGGTCCTAGCAGTCAGTACTTCACCTGATAGAGAATGCAGAGAACAGGTGGATCCAGAGAAACAAAGACTGAATGTATGGTTTGATACGTAGGAGATAAACCAGGATGGGACAATGTCCTTAAGATCTAGGGAATGTACTATTTGTATGAGAAGAGTGTGAAATGCAACCTAGAGATCTCGGAGAAGATGGTGCAGCCGCCCCGATGAGTAGAAGAATCATTTCACTGAGTCTAGGAAAGGAGGTTAGAGAGAGTAATTTAGATGCAGAAAGAGAATATTGATAATCAATAATATGTTCTAATTCACCCATGATGATTGTAGGGATGTCACAGGATAAGAAATGAGAAAGCCAGGCAGAGAAATGTTCAAGGAGTTGTTGGTTTGGTCCAGGGGGCGATAGACTGAAGCAACACACAGAGAGAAGGGGTTGAACATCTCTATAAACTGCATTTCCAAAGATTATTCTTCAATTGCAATTTTCCAACCCGACTGATTCACTTTTGTGAATCAATATGTCCAGAAGACAGACCAGTGTGAAACAATTTTAATACTGGAGAAGGTGTAGTCTACACCCATCAGATGAGACCCACATTTTCAGATACAAAAACTGACCATAAAAAAGTTACTTCCCAGAGATCCAGTTACATGAACTCCAGATGTCAGTTAGAAATTCCAGAACATAAGCAGTTGAAGTTTTTTTCTGGGGAATTAAGTGAAATGTCTTGTTATCTAATATTATGACAATATAATGTATAGATAAGCATGCATTGTACTGCCTGTGCCGATGAACCACTTTTTTGTGTGTTTTAATTAATTTGGAACATTTAACAAATTAGCTTCCCTTATTAATTCTTAAAACTAGAAATATAATCAGCATCACCAATATGATATCATTCATCTTGATTTCAGCATAGTGTGTCCTGTGAATTTTTCCAGAAAAAAACTTACAGAACACGGAATAAATAATGTAGACTATCATGTATGAATAACACATGATGTCCTGGATCACAGGAAGTGTTGCTTCCGAACCACAAGCCAGTGTCTATAAGGAGGTCAGAGGTCAGAACTCTAGATTACATCCCCTCATCGATCTGAAGCGCATATGCCTCCTCTCTTGTTCTCAATGAGGCTTTATTACGTGTAAGTGCTTAGTTAGAGTCGTACAAGAGTTCTAGCTGGGAACCTCACTGATTGCTCACATTACATGTTGGGGAATAGCAGTCACTGAAGCGGGCAGGCCTCCTCTCTTCTTCTCAGTGACACTCTGTGATGTGTGTGAGTGCTTAGAGTCTTACATGTAGGGGAATAGCTGAAGCTTCGTGGTTAGCCTGCTGAGAGCCATGAGGCACCAAACAAATTAGTAGCTCAGGTGGAGCTTCTCTGAATAAGTATGAAGCACAGTCACTGTAAAGTAGATACGTGTTCATTTACTGAGGAGAATATATTTTTATAAATAAAATTCCCAATATAATGCACAGATGTCGAAACATTCATAATTAGAAAAGAACTGAGAAGAACACTCACCCTACAGAAAAAGATAATAAGACTGTTGTATAAGAAACAAGGAACAAGAGGTCCATGAACAGAACCCAGAAACTCGCCTTGTGGAAGTCAGTTTGTTCATTGTTCACTGAAATTAACAAGGGAAAATAAACTAAGAGCACAAAGGGATGAAAAACAATGGGTAAAAAAGTAACAGAAATATAGTAATATAATGTAAGGCAGTAATTTGGGGCATACAAGGGGGTTGGCACGCCTCTCCTGGCACAGACTCTAAGGGGTATATTTACTAAACTGCGGGTTTAAAAAAGTGGAGTGTTGCCTATAGCAACCAATCAGATTCTAGCTGACATTTTGTAAAATGTACTAAATAAATGAGTACTAGAATCTGATTGGTTGCTATAGGCAACATCTCCACTTTTTGAAACCGACATTTTAGTAAATATGCCCCTAAGAATCCTCCATCCCACAGTCCTAGGGTGAAGTATTGGGGGTACCATTCCCACTTATCTTGTGCTTGGTTTTCTGACCTCAGGAGTTATGATAACAAAAGAAAACAGCGCTGGGTATTGTAACTCTACTAACCGTAAAAGATGAGATTGTGGAGGTACACAAAACAAATAACATACATTTATTTCCAATTACATTTAAGACACAGCAAACAATACAAAATTCTTACTAATAAAATTAATTCTGATCAGTGCACTGATCTAAATACTAATCAAAAATCCAATCTAAATTAATAATATTAAAATCTGTTGTAATTATAAACATAAAACTTTAATACATTCCTGCTTGATCGGCAACTTACTACTACAAAATATCATTGTTCGCATAACACAGTATCCTTTCTGTATATCACACCCTCACAAAGAGTTGTATTTAATGATGCATCATTGCAGTTTTTATGTTAAACTATCTAGTATTTTAAAATGACCTCTCCAATAAAGTCTGTTAGTCTCTTGTGTATAAGTAAAGTGATCCTCACACCAATTAGCTCTCCTGAGTATATATTTATGATGGCCCCTGACAAGTTCTCAAGGTCTATACATTATCACCTATGCACTAAATTTTTTTTAAAAAAGTGTTTTATAGTTGTTGCGTAGCTTTGACTATGGAATAGTGAATAAATAACGATTTCTTTTGATGTTGGAGCACTAGTCCTGAGTGGTGATTATCTTTAGTGTTGTCTGTTGAGTGATCTCAAAGAAGAAAAGTAGAAACAAAAACATAGGATGAAGGTAAAATTTGGGCACAACATTATATATTTGAGCCATAGATAGTTGATGACGTGTGCTTGGAACACGCTTCACCCGTGTCTCTGGCTTCCTTCACTGGCCATGAAATCTTATCAACCTTGATTACACATGATAAATTCTTATCCCAGTCTTCTGCCTTCTTCCTTGTGCCTCTAACCAAGCTGAATCTCCATTTGATTTTAAATAAAACTCTTTGCTACGTCTTTACTTCATGTTCCATCACCTGAGTCTTTTCTTTCACTTTCTTTTGGATCCGTAGATCTACCAGCTCCCGGACTGAGCCACATGGGAAGTTTTTTCTACATTTCAATGGGACATTTATTGCTGGATTTCCAGCTCTTTTATAGATTGGCAACTTGCAAAGGCTTCATACAGTTAGCTGATAAAATGTATCACTTTTACTTTTACAACTCCTGGGGGTAAATGTATCAAATAGGGATTTTTGCAAATCTCCGATATCCGGCAACTTTTCATTGCAAATTTAAATCGGCAAAAGGTTTAGAGGCTATGTGATATTTACCCCCTGGTATTGTATAGCTTTTGAATTTATTTGATGAGTTACCTTAGTCTCCCTTACTAGATAACGATACAAAACTGAAATAGTAATGCACTAACTGTTAACTTTTATATTATCCTAATTATAGGGTGATCAGATCATAGAGCAGGTCAGATTTATACAGGATTTATTTGAAATCTGTTGCTATTCATTGATCTTCTCCTTAATGTCGTCTCTCTCCAGTTCGCACTCATGCAGTACTCCACTGATTTCATAACACATTTCGATTTCAATCGTTTTTCTGCTGTGAGAGATCCTGCACGCCTCACTGAAAATATTATACAGATGTATGGAATCACCAAAACTGCAACTGGGATCTACAAGGTGATGTAAGTATTTAGAGGTCCTTTCTGGTGCGAACATGAACAATGAGCTAACAGTCCATTGATGTTGTAGTAGTTGGCCCAGGTGTAGTATCTCTGCCGGTTACAGTGCATTACACAGACACAGTCGGAAGCTGGTAATGGGTCTCTGGAAAGTGTTATTCGTATACAGTCAGAGATCGCTTTTTCTGCTACAGTTATGTCCCGGCTCAGTATTGAGTACAGTACATGACTACTGAACCTACATGTAATAGTATGGGCATAAGATGGTATTCAGAACGAGGACAAAGATCTCCCTACATTCTGTGCTGATACATGCTACATATTGATAGTTCTTCTGATTTCAGTAGAAATATATTTCTTCTATTAAATTTTGCTTCTGAATGACAAACAAGTTTTTTTATACAAAAAAGTTGACTGGACAATTTTCGTCTCAGTAGAATAAATTCAATCCCTGGTGATGTCTCTTTGGATCCTCACATAATGGGCAGGATGTTAGGGCAGTAAAACATCACTGGTTTAAAAAAAATAGAAATGTTTTATGTTTCAGAGCTGGAATGTCTTCCCGTGAGTCGTTCTGGTTGGAGCCTGTAAACATGTTATCACACATTGGGGTCTTAGCCACACTTGCCATGTCCGCCGCTGTGATATCACGGCTAGCTGGGTTTCTACCGGTCGCCAAGTAATCCTCTCTCTGCAGGTCCCCTGCATTTCCAAAGTGCTCATCCTTCTGCAAGAATTCTGCATTCATCAAGAGTGCCGACCTCGCAAGATCTTAGCATTGCCTATTGCTTGCTCTGCAGTGCCTAGGGTTCTGTCGGTATCACCAGTTCTGTAGCTGTTGCTGGTTCTGAGTCTCTAGGACTCATTTCCAATTTTGCATATCTGTGTGCGGGTTCCAGGTCTGTGGCTGTCTCATAGTCCTAAGTTCTCCATCACTACTCACAGTTCTGAGTTACTGTCTCCAGTTCCAGCATATTTATTTCTGTGTTTCCATGTGTTACACATTCTGAGATCCCAATAGTGGGCTCCAGCTCTGTGTGCCTGGTTACGGGTGCTGGGGTTGAGCTCCCAGGAACAGTTCCAGAGTGTTGCTATGGCGGATTCCAATCTTGTAGTCCTAGACCCCTATCCCACTAGTGCTCCTCAGTGCACCCCAGATGAGCAGAGGGCTTATCAAGGCCTCCAGTCTCTGTTACACCCCTGCTTCAGCAAGATCCAAGAGTCCTGAAGTGGATCAATCATCATCATCATCATCATCATCATCATCATCATCATCTTCATTTATTTATATAGCGCCAGCAAATTCCGGTGCGCTTTACAATCAGTAAAAACAAGCGACTGTGACAATGTCCCACATCTTGCTCTAATATGTGATTATTATTCATTATTTCTTGTGGCTTGTGATGAATTCTGTTTTATCATATATTAGTTGCTACTGCTGTAATTTATTTACATTGCACAAGGTCCTTTTAGCCCACCTCACCATAGCCTTAATGGTTCTTATATATGGGTTAATACAGATCCTATATTATATAAATCATGTCAGCACTGATGAGAACTAGACCACCAGAAATGACTCTATGTAAGTTGTATATATGGCCTGAATAGTTACCTGTGTCTGTGCTGTAAACCAATGGTTCTGGGTACACACATTATCTACAGGGACATAAGGATCTGCAGGTCTCCATCCACAATTCTTTAAATAATAATGTAATTATATCACAGAAGTGTCTTATTTACAAAGGGTATTGCTGCTTCTTGCAAAGGAAATCATTGATATCGCTGGGTGGAGATGTAGATGGAGGCAAAAAAATCCACTTTGTATATCAGGATGATACATTTTTGCTAATAAGTCCCACAGCCCTGCTAAAGAGGAACATCTGAGAGCAAATCTTTATATAGGCACCACGGTGGCTTAGTGGTTAGCACTTCTGCCTCACAGCGCTGGGGTCATGAATTCAATTCCCGACCATGGCCTTATCTGTTTGGAGTTTGTATGTTCTCCCCCTGTTTGCGTGGGTTTCCTCCGGGTGCTCCGGTTTCCTCCCACACTCCAAAAACATACTGGTAGGTTAATTGGCTGCTAACAAATTGACCCTAGTCTGTGTCTGTCTGTCTGTCGCTGTGCATCTGTCTGTGTGTGTCTATTATTAGGGAATTTAGACTGTAAGCCCCAATGGGGCAGGGACTGATGTGAGTGAGTTCTCTGTACAGCGCTACGGATTTAGTGGCGCTATATAAATAATTATATAGTATTTTGGATAGAAAGTAATCAAATATTGCAGATAAATGTGAACACAAACTAGTCTGTTATTCGTGGCTTTTAGTACATAAAACTTCAGCCTTCAACCAATCACAAAGTCTGATCTAACTCTGGCATTACGAGGGAAGGTTTGGAGGTTGTTATTGTCTTTAAGCTGATTGTTGGATTTTCCTGATTTGGAACTTAGGTTGATATCTAAAATATATATATATATAAAATGTTGTTTTGTGTCCTGAATCTCTGGCATTTGTAGTGCCACAAGTGTGCATTACAGGTACTGGTCCCATCAGAAATAGAAAACGATTGTCCCGATCCTACTATAATAAATAATGTCCCCATAATGTCCATCGTAATGACAGACAAGATGCTGTTCCAGCACCTCAGCTGTGTGAACCACATCTACAGAGTGGAGTCTTGTCATGCAGTTTGGCACCCCGCCACCTCCTGTATGTGACGGTTTATACACATCCCATGTACAGAAATCAAGATGGCGGTTTTAATCGTTGGAGTATACCACCATGTGTTTAATGTGCGGTTTGCTTTTAGTAAATCAGTCTGTTTCCAAACCTCACCTCGCACCAGAACTTCTGTAGCTTCAACAAACCACAGATTAGCAAATCCATTCATCTGCGTTTCCCAAAAAAACCAGAAAACACTGATTATATCTACTAATGTCTGAAACACCTATGCAGAGAGTATGAACATTCATCATGGAAATGACTTGAACTGGAACCTGGCTGTAAGAGTACTTATCTCAGAGAGGTATTGGGTAATTCCAGGTCCTGTTACCTCAAATATGACCTGTAGCAATTCCACAGACCACCAATCCCGCTCTCACTGCTCAAGGATCCTATGGCCATCGGCCTCTGGAAGCTCCACGGTCACAATATGCTATAGACGTTGGGGTCCTTGAATTAACAATTGTGGTCATCTATAAGGTTTCCTGCTTCTTACCCACTCACCATCTGCTAGACAATCATCAATGTTACCATTAGATACCTCCTGTCCTCAATGACTGATGCAGTCTTGGTCCTAACTTACATCTCACAGAGGAGCAGCTATGGTTTGTGTAATCATCCCAAAGACATAAAAGCTCCTCACTCATATCAATGCCTGAACCCTCCATTGATCCGGAAACTGACTACTGCTGTTCAGACCCAGAGATCATTACCTTCCCAGCAGTATTAATCCCCAGACATATAAAATAAATAAACTTTTTACAGCACCTCCTATACAATGCAGCCTTAGTATATCACAAAGTGCCACTACACTCAAAGCAACATAAAATATATAATGTGTAAACCAAAGACACCAGTATATCACATAGAATAAATCCAGAGTAGATGGCTACATGGAAATAATTAGAGTTCAGGGTCACATATAATAGAACTTGATGTCAATGAACTATTTACAGGTCTCTTTTTTTCTCTTTCCTTCTCAACTTGTTGAGATATGATATTTCTTCAAAATGTCCTCATTATATGTTGTCAACATGTATAGTAGACAAAAAGGAGCCAAGCAATAATATAGTATAGTAATTTGTGACAATCAATGGCACAAAAAAAAAATAATAATAATAAAATTGTACAATCTATAACCACTAATTTAGTGGGTGTTCAAACACTACCAATAGTATTACCACCACGTGGAATAATTGCACTAACTTTCATGTGCACCAATGGGATAAATTGAACAATCACCGGCAGCTGTCGAGAGATTTTTCCATTCTTTATGGTCTCCCAATATGGATATGTAAAATATATGAATTTAATCTAGGGTGATACCCTTAAAATAATCTACAATTTTAGTTCCATATCTTGTATATAACTGTGGATTTCTAAAGAAATTAGTGTAATTTTTATTTGCTGATTATCATTAGGATTTTTAGTCAATCAGTTCACTCCCACCAGAGCCCAGCAGCGTTTCAGCGTATAGATGGAAATAGTCCAGGGTTTCTTTCTCACTGAATCGCTGTGCTCAGCTGTAGGTACTGTATATATGGCCCACAGCCTAAACCATTTACTCTCCATGTGCACAGACATATCTTCCCCTTTGTATTTTGAATAACATAAAGCCACATAATTAAAATACGATACTAAATATTTCATTGCTCACATAGACCAGTAGGTCACCAG
Source organism: Mixophyes fleayi (assembly GCF_038048845.1). Classification (NCBI taxonomy): domain Eukaryota; kingdom Metazoa; phylum Chordata; class Amphibia; order Anura; family Limnodynastidae; genus Mixophyes; species Mixophyes fleayi. Next base: position 1,546,576 of record NC_134408.1, on the reverse strand, counting down.
TTCCCCGCACCTATCCCACTGATTCCCCACATAACACTGCCCACTGTCTGACTCCTCCTCACTGCAATTTCGTTTTTAATTTAAGACCTTTGATATAATATTAATAAATCTGGGTCAGGAGACCAGTTGAGATATGAGAACACTATCATGTCACTTATCTTTATATTAATAGCATTAGTACGACTTTTATGAGTGAATTATTTTTATGATGCCGTTGTCTGAGCAGGGCACATCATATATCAAATTAAAGATCTCGGTCTGTAGATTTGCAGAAAAATATTGGTGGTGTAATCGGTTACATCGTTTCTGAGATTTGTACAAATTAAACAGGCTCTACTGAGGAAAGATGTCGTCCTCATCCTCAACCTCTGATTCCTCTCCCCCTACAGTGTGTACTTCCTCCTCCTCACACATTATCAATTCGTCCCCGCTGGACTCCACAACCACAGGTCCCTCTGTAGTATCTGGAGGGCAGTGCTGTACTTCATTGAGGAATTGATTATTCATTTTTATAAACATCATTTTTTCAACGTTGTGAGGAAGCAACCTCCTTCGCCGCTCACTGACCAGGTTCCCCGCTGCACTAAAAACTCTTTCCGAGTACACACTGGAGGGGGGACAACTCAGGTAAAATAGAGCCAGTTTGTACAGGGGCTTCCAAACTGCCTTTTTTTCCTGCCAGTAACAATATGGACTGTCTGACATGTCTACTTGGATGGTGTCAGCAAAGTAATCATCCACAATTTTTTCTATTGTGACAGCATCCAATGTAGCGACAGTAGACATGTCTGCAATGGTTGGCAGGTCCTTCAGTCCGGACCAGATGTTATCAGCATCCCCGCCAGCGGCTCTTTTAGGAAAACTGAGCTTTTTCCTCGCAGCTTTATCCTCCAAATTTTTCCATTATATGTAGCACAACAGAGCGTACCCCTAAGCCACACACACTCGGCAAAGCCTTTAAAAATTATATGCGGCACAGAAGAGTACCACTGGACTTATACTGCAGAATCAGTGAACTTTGTAATATTGCAGTATCAATGGACTTATACTGCAGGATTGTTTTTGGATATTTTTTTTAATCTCTTTTTTTATATAATTATTTTTTTTTTATTTTTTTTTATAACTTTTTTTTAAATTTTTTATAACTTGGGAATAATGGGGAAATAACAATGCTCTTAGAAGGACAGAGCACAGGACACAGCACCACTGGACTGAACAGGACACAACACAGGACCCAGCAGCACCACTGGACTCAAAATTGTCAGAGCACAGCACACAGCACCACTGGACTTTTACTGTTGAATGTGTGAACTTGGTAATATTGCAGTACCAATGGTCTTATACTGCAGGATGTGTGAACTTGGTAATATTGCAGTACCAATGGGCTTATACTGCAGGATTGGTTTTGCAAATTTTGTTGTAATTAATTTTTTTTTCAATTATTTCTTTTTTGGTATTTTTTTTAATAACTTTTTTTTATTTTTTAAACACTTGGGAATAATGGGGAAATAACAATGCCCTTAGAAGGACAGAGCACAGGACACAGCACCACTGGACTGAGCAGAACACAGCACAGCACAGGATATAGCAGGGCAGAGGACCACCTAACACAACCTCCCTCTACCCTGATCAATGCCTGAGAGAAGATGGCGGTGGCCAGCGGGGAATTTATAGGATCCGAGTATCGCGAGATCCGACTGCGGGATTATGACTCAGAGCCTCGGTTTCAGTTTTGCAATTGGCGCCAATACCCAGATCTGTCTCGGATCGGCAAGGTTCGGGTGGGCTTGGATTTCAGATATCCGAGCCCGCTCATCCCTAGTTATTTGCAGCCATATATATCGGTGTGTCTTGCAGGAACCATGGCCAGCAATGTAACTTCTATGGAAGAACTTTTAAATATATTGTTGTATATAAAGAAATTCTTTAGTTCCTTTAATATAGTGAATGATATTAGTTATTTATTCATTATACTTCGTTGTTAAAATTTCTACCTGTAATGTAGTGTATAAATAGTTATTGAATTCTGTTAATAAAGTAATTTAGTCATTACATTTCAATTTAATTTAAGGCGGTCACCGCTGAGTTTCTGTAGTATACATGAATGAATTCTCCCTACATCTCCAACCTCATCTCTATTCATGCTCCATCCCACCCTCTCTGATCTGCCAATGACCGTCGCCTCTCCTCCCCTCTGATTACCTCCTCACACGCGTGAATCCAAGACTTCTCCCGTGCTGCCCCCCTCCACTGGAACAAGTTCCCTCCCTCCATCAGAACATCCCCTACTCTGTCCAGTTTCAAACGGGCTCTAAAAACCCACCTCTTTCTCAAAGCCTTCCAGTCTCCCACTTAACTTCCTACCTTTTCTGCCTCCCTCCCCTCTTCCCCCTCCCCTTAATCTGCCTCCGTTCCCCCTTCTCTTCCTCTCACCCCGTGTCTCTCTATTCTGTCTACCCCTCCCCTTAGATTGTACGCTCCCTTGAGCAGGGCCATCTCTCCTCCTGTTTCCTGCACCTTTAACTCTGTTCTCCAGCTACCTTTCCCCCCACCTCTCTGGGGGTCTCCCCGTCATCCGCGCCCTTCCTCTTGGGCTCCGGCGCCTGCCGTTCTTACCTCCCCCCTCTCTCTAGCTGTGCTTTGAGCTTACTGAGTTACTGTGCTTATTGTTTACTGTACCGTGCCTTCCCACCTTGTACTGTACTTGTTTGTCCCTGTACGGCGATACGGACACTGAGTGGCGCCGTATAAATAAAAATTAATAATAATAATAATGAGGGGGTGAAGGCAGTGTATATGACCAGCTCTTAATAACTGAGCTTTTCCTGCCAATTGTCACTGGAAATTCTACTCCAATCTCTCCTAAATTACACCCTGGTGTAACCCCCACTCCCCATCTTAGGGGGTCAAATATTATTCTCAATGGTTAAACATAAGTCTTTGGTGAAACTGTTGGCATTGTGTGGCTACTGTGTCCTGCTTTCAGACCCTCCACAACAAAACAAATATTTAATTTTATTTTTCTCTCCCCAGATATGAGCTCTTTGTCCCCAATGCTGGATCACGGGACAGAGTCCAGAAACTTCTTATTGTCATAACTGATGGAGAGATATATGGTGATTCCAGGACACTTCAAGATTCAGTTGCAGAAGCAGATAAACAAGGGGTTGTTAGGTTTGCCATTGGGGTAAGTATCATAATACAAAGCCACGTATTCATAAGACCACTAAGATATCTGTTCTGTAGGACACTTGTGATAGGATGCCGGGTTTATTCATTGTTCTTTGATTGGATCACAGGTGGGAGATGCCTTCACAAATCGTGCGGCTTACAAAGAATTACAAACGATTGCCTCATCGGATGACCGAATCCTGCAAGTCCATGACTTCTCAGCCCTCAGTCAGTTCCAGAATACCCTGCAGGACAAGATTTTTGCTATTGAAGGTAATATGATCATACCTCCTATTACTTTCTTCCATTTCTCCTCCATTTAAGTTTATTTACTCAATAATCTTAGTTCACCCGTAAAACGTGCTTGGCCCACCTGCAGATGTTTGACTTTTGTGTAAAATGTCCCACTATAAATACCTACAGATGGATATGTTATCTCTGACCCCTATATTACCTTTTTTGTGTTGTCTTCTCAGCTGCTGAGACTTAGGGCTGCCACTAGGGGGCATGGGAGGTGCAACTGTATGGAGCTGTTATTAACCGCTATTGCTAAGGCTCATCTGTTGCTTCTTCTGACCACATCCCAGATCTGTTAATCACTGCTGTGTCCCGGCAAGAACTTACAGCCGGGTGCATGAGCAGGGGTATCTGATTAATCAATCAGCCTCTTGTGGCTGATTTAGAGGGCTCTTGCCCTGATGTTTTGATTGGGCAATATCACTATTTAAGGCAGGAAGGGTTTAGCCTCCCTGAAAGTTATAGCGGTTCTGTACTTCACGTTACTGACCAGCTCCAGTCTTGTGTTTCCCTTTACAATGCAGCGCAGCTTTAAATTTAATCGCCGAAGACGCTGAACACGCCGAAGTTGATGAATCCGGACATTAATACATTTACCCCCTAGTCCTGTTCAGGTCCTAGCTGGCCACATTCAGACAATTTATTCATTCAGGAGGAAGCCTCAAAGTCCTCTCAGGTCACCCTGGTACCGCAGGTGAGCACGAGTTAAATTAACCGACTGCTTCTCTGGGGACCGAGCCTGTTCTGCAACTTAAATTACAGTTACATGCTCTATTTTCATTTAAGACCCCGCTCCTCGGGATCTGAGCAACAAAAGGTTTGGTAGTGTCATCTTCCTTCTCCAGGGTGACTCTCAATCTTGGGCTTTCAGCTTAGGTCCAAGTAGTCCTGCCCTGCAGTCTGTTGATGTATTTTTTAACACCCTGGGCCTTCTCTATGGTGATCCGGATCGCGTGACAAATCTAAGGTCCCTGAGACAAGGTCAGCAGACTGATGAAGAGTACTGTGCTGAATTCAGGCACTGGTCCACCAATGGCGTGTGGTGTCACCCTGCCCTTCGCAGTCATTTTTGCCTTGGTTTGTCCGTGCAGATCAAGGACTCCCTGGTGCAATATCCTTCACCAACTACTCTAGAGAGTCTCATGCAGTTGGTGGATAATATTGACCGAAGGATTAAAGAAAGGAAAGCTGAGAAGGAGGTATCATCATCCTGTACCCATCCGGTCTCCTATTCTGCACCTCTGGAATCATCTGAACCAATGCAATTGGGTGCTTATTGTCTTTTCCCTGAGGAAAGATCAAATCAACGCTCCTTTGTTCCTGCCCTAACAAGGCGGGAAAATATCAGGCCTAAGCATTAAGGAAGAGGAGCGCCTAAGTCTTCAGATAGTCTCTTCCAAAAATTCTGTTTTGATTCCTGCCCAAATTGCCTTTGGTGCTAATTTCACCTCTGTCTCCGCGTTTTTGGATAGTGGCGCAACCGGTACTTTCCTTGGTGTGGAATTCATCCAGACTTTAGGAATTGGATGGAAACCACTTGACTGGAGGCAGAATTATTTCTAAGTCTCCACTTCTGCAACTTTTGGTGTGTAGGTGTGTACTCTCCATTTCACAACCCTCTCTTTCTACCTGGTCTCCTGTCCTTCTGTTCTTCTGATTCTGGGGCATCCATGGCTCCAGTGCCACAACCCTATTGATTAGATCAAGGGGGAGATCTTTCGTTGGAGTACGACCTGCTCCTCCACCTGTCTGACCTTACCCCTCTGGGTCCTGTAGCCTTGTTCCGAGCAGCTTCCCATTCCCTATCAGGATTTCAAAGATTTTTTTTTTAAGAAGGCGAACTTTTCACCTACCCATCAGGCAGATGATTGTATCACCGACCTCATCCCTGGCTCTAAGCTACCCAAAGGTAGATTATATGCACTTTCAAATCCAGAGACCAAGGCTATGGAAATGTTTGTGGAGGAAAACCTGCAGAAAGGGTTTATCAGGCTATCTAAGTCACAGTTAGGAGCCGGTTTCTTTTATGTCTTCAAGAAGGATGGGAGTTGGTGCATAGAGTTTCGTGACCTAAACAAAGCAACGATCAGAAACACATATCCGCTTCCCCTTATCTCTGTTCTCTTTGACCAACTCAAACAGGCCACTATATTTTCTAAGATTGATTTGCAGGGAGTTTATAATCCGGTCTGGATTAAAGAAGGCAATGTGTGGAAAACCGCCTTCAATACCCACTCGGGTCACTACGAGTACCTGGTCATGCCATTTGGTCTCTGCCACGCACCCACTGTTTTCCAGGACCTGATCAATGGTGTCCCATGGGATTTCATCCAGGATGACATCTTGACCTATTCCCAGTCCCTGGCACAACACCACCAGCATGTCAGAGAGGAATACTCTCATTAAACTAGAGAAGTGCGAGTTTATTGTCACCAAAGTTACATTCCTGGAGTATGTCATCTCCCCTTGTGTGTTCTCTATGGATCCCAGCAAGGTCCATGCATTCCAGGATTGGGCGTTTCCTACGAATTTGAAAGCCATTCAAAGATTCTTAGGCTCTGCTAACTATTATAGGAGGTTCATCCTTTCATTCTCTGTACTGATGACATCCATCACTATCCTTACCCGTAAGGGAGCTGACAGAGTCAATTGTCAACACTCCTATGCATATCTCTCCCGGAAGATCTCTTCTGCAGAGACCAATTATGATTTAGGAAAACGAAAGTTGTTAGCTATCAAGTGGGCGTTCGAAGAGTGGTGACACTGGCTTGAGGGAGCAGCCCATGTTATCTCAGTATTCACTGACCAGTAAATACAGCCTGCTAAAACCCTGAACTCCAGGAAAACTCCAGGGCCCTCTTCTTCACCCGTTTCAAATTCATCATTACATTCCAACTAGGTTCTAGGAACATACGGGACAATGCTTTGTCACGCAGTTTCATCTCCACTCATCTCTCAGCTACTGAACCCCTTCCTATTATTCCTGCTTCCTCCATCGTTTCAGGCCTGTCTCTAGACCTGGGCATGATCTTCAGCATCTGACACCTACTGAAGCTCCTACTAACAGGTTGTTCATTCCAGATGACCTTAGGAGCGCCGTATTCACTGAGTCTCATGACAGCAAAACCTTTGAACATCCTGGAATTTCCAAGACTTTTGAGAATCTGTGTCATGTGTTGCCCTCCTTGCCTGCTGATATCAGAGAGTTTGTGCTTTCTGATGAAGTCTGCACAAGGAACAAGTAGTCCCGTAATTGTTCGGTACGTCTACTCATGCCACTGTCTGTTCCAGAAAGACCTTGGACACACTTATCCATGGACTTCATTGTGGATTTGTCTCAGTCATCAGGCTATAACACCCTCTGGGTAACTATTGATCATTTCAGTAAAACGGCCCACTTCATCCCACTTTCAGGGTTGCTGTGTGCATGAACCTTGGCTTCCCTGTTCACCCAGCATGTCTTCCGGCTGCATGGACTTCCCATCAACATCATGTCTCTCAATTTGTAGCTTCCTTCCAGAGATATTTATGTACCTTTCTTTGGATTAAACTCAGTTTGTCCTAAGCTTACCATCGACAGTCCATCTCTTGAGCAATTTCTAAGCTTATATGTATTAAAATTTCATGACAATTGGGCTAACCTGCCCCATGGGCAAAATTCGCCTACAACAATGCCTGCCATTCATACACACGTGTATCTCCCTTCTTCTGCAACCTCGGTTTCCACCCTCTGACAAACACTTTGGCCACTCTGGTTCCCTTAGGTCTGTCTGATGTTCGCCATACTGCTGTTCGCATCACATGAATATGGAGGAAGGTTCATGTTGCCCTCAAACAAGCCTCTTTTAGATCTAAGCACTTTGCAGATCTGCATCGTAGACAGTGCTCTATTAAGGTTGGTGACAGACTCTGGCTCTCAACATGAAACATCTAACTCAAACAACTCTGCAGAAAACATCCCAGGTTCATTGGACTTTTGTAATTGTCAAATGCATTAATCCAGTGGTCTTCAGATTGGATCTTCCCATTCTCTTAGAATCCCTAATACCCATCATTGTTCACTTCTCAATTCAGTCTCTTCTTCCAGCAAGTTCAGGTCTCATCAGGCAGACAGACCTCATCCTGTCTCATTCTGAGTGGGGCCCCAGGTTGGAAAATTGAGCAGGGACTGTGCAGCATTATTGGGGTCACCCCTATCCTAAATAGGGCAGGCACCATCATTGCTGTATCTCCTGGTAGCTGGCTCCTCCCCTGGAACCAGCCACCAATGAACTGTCTTCCTTTCTAGGCCTGCTGTCTCCCATCCTCCACCTCTCTTTTCCCAGCCATCCACCCCTTCCATCTCTACATGTGGCTGTGGACTGCCTCCTGCTACTTGGAAGATAGATAAGTGACATGGGGTGATTACTGTGGATGTGTCTCTTTTTATAATATGTTTTTTAGTGTTTATTATAATATATGGGGTAGGTATTTTAAATTGGGGTGCAAAGGCAGTCTCTGGACATGTGCTAATACTAGTAAAACATTCCTACAGTAAATGCAATATACAGAATATCTCTATCTCACAGTATCTGTGCTGTGTTTTTCAAAGAACCATCTTCTCTCTTTTTCTGTGGCAAAGGGCATGTGGTGAGATCTGTGGGGCATGTGGTGAGGTCTGTGGGGCATGTGGTGAGGTCTGTGGGGCATGTGGGGAGGTCTGTGGGGCATGTGGGGAGGTCTGTGGGGCATGTGGTGAGGTCTGTGGGGCATGTGGTGAGGTCTCAGGGACATGTAGGGGGCTTTGATGGGCATGTAAAGTGCATGGGTGGACTTCTGGGGAGCATATAGTTGCTCAGGGTGTCATTGTTCCATGCACAACATCAGCGTACACTGTACCGATGGGGGATGGTCAAAGAGAAGAGGAGGGGCCTGCCTGTTTCATTTGTACCGGGCCCCACAATCCCTTATAGCAGCCCTACTGAGAATACTAATCACAGGACAATGTAGAAGTCAAGTATGAGGACCCACATAACAAAAGAGCTCACAGGTGTGGCCTAATGAAAGGTCTGACATGATTGTGATGTTACCAACTAAACTCGTGTAAATCGCACCAGGAGTGTTCTATATCCTTCTAGGTTATGGTTATTTAATTGTTTTAATCCATATAATTAATATTTTTATGTAGTACCATATATCCTGAAGGTGGTGCTCCCACACAAGATATCAAGAATTCAAGTCAACAGAGAACCAATGTGTTTAAATGGGGCACTCATAGAATAGAATCAATGTAAAACTTATTGAATTTTATTGATATACATTAAAATAAAATCATCAAAAATAGTAGAGTAGTGAAATATTAAAAGATGTAATTGACAAATTAAACCAAAATGATTTGTGAATATCTGTTAAGACTAGCAATCTCTGCTAGTACGCGCCGTCCTTTCTTTTAATATAATCAATCAAGGTATATATTAATAGTGTATTCTATGTGGATACATAGATCATATAACTAGGATGTAAGGACTAAATAAGATAATGGGCTAATTGCTGTTGTGTTACAGTGATAATACTCCAATCTGGATTCTCCCTTCTCCGTAGTAAGGAAGCTATGCCCCGTACTCTTAGAATAGCGTTCTGAGTACGGGGAATAGCTTCCTTACTACGGAGAAGGGAGAATCCAAATTGGAGTATTATCACTGTAACGCAACAGCAATTAGCCCATTATCTATCTATGTACTAGCAGAGATTGCTAGTCTTAACAGATATTCACAAATCATTTTGGTTTAATTTGTCAATTACATCTTTTAATATTTCACTACTCTACTATTTACTATTTTTGATGATTTTATTTTAATGTATATCAATAAAATTCAATAAGTTTTACATTGATTCTATTCTATGAGTGCCCCATTTAAACACATTGGTTCTCAGTTGACTTGAATTCGTGATTGTGATGTTGTCTAATGTCTTTGGGGTCATTGCTGACTGTAGGTCTATGGAAAGAAATAACTGAGGTCAGGTAAAAGAGGACGCTGTCACAAACTTCTACATTTGTTCATACACAGATGGGTAAACTAAAACTTTGCTTGGCATAACTTTCCTTTATTCTAGGCTCAGTCAAGCAAAACATGTTGAGGTTAGAGTGCCTTTATAACCTACATACTTCTTACAGATCAGATACTGTCTGTCCTAGAAGTGCTATCTGATCTCTCTCTCTCTCTCTCTTTCTCTCAGGGACACAGTCAAACGCGGCAAGTTCTTTTACGGTCGAGATGTCTCAGGAGGGATTCAGTGGGACCCTAACACCGGTACATATCAGAATTAGTATTTAACTTGTAGGCTATCACTCCATTAATCCACTCTTGTAGATACCTGTATAACTGCTTGTAGGTCAGCAGATGTCCTTTATTGAGCTATCTGCAGGATGCACTGGAGCATCTCTGACCTTACAAGGCTCAGGAAAATAGGACAATCATTTCTGTATCAGTAACGATGATACAAATTACCCCACTGTGAGGTTCCAGGTTATCACCATATTGCCAAACCAAACACACACAGAGCGCCAGAATGATTCTTCACTGCACACAATACTGAATAAGATGTCCAATATATGTCTATACCACAGTATTGATGATATGAGAGTGCTGATATTCAGAGGAAATATTAAAATTAAAAGAGGAAAAATAATTGTGATATCAACGCTTAAATGGTTGTTTATGACTCTGTAGCACCTAACTAACCCACTGAGCGCTAAACTGTGCCTCTCATGATGTTTGGATGCTAAAATCTAATGTTGATGTAACCTAAGGGACAATAAGGACCTATTTCAGCTGGAGCATCAGGTTACAGAACAGTCCGGCCACACACACTGCATTATCACAGCCACTAATGCACAATTGGCCCTAAACTGCCATGATGCCCAATTCTAATCAGATCATTACTGCATTTGGCAGTAAATGCTTTTGTGAAACAGCGGCTATCACTTTGTGACTAATATGCCATAAAGTAACAAGTCACAAGTAACGCCACATTGGACGTAGATCCTGACCCTTATCCCATGTGTCTGTACTGGTTGGATGAACTCATATTGATATGATGATTCTAGTTCGGATATTGCAGGAAATCTCTATCTTTTCTCTCTGCCTCTATTAACCATGTTTTCTCCTCCTCAGGATGGGCCAATCCTCGGGGCAGTTGGAGCGTACGACTGGTCAGGGGGGGTATATAACTACAGGAATAGGCAGCAGAGTGGTACCTGGATAAACACTACAAAGGGCGAGACTGACATGAGGGACTCCTATCTAGGTGAGAACATATGTGTGGTATAGAGCAGTGCTGAGTATGGCACTGTTGGTTATTAATGTGATTTGAAATTATACTGGGCAGGCCTGCTCTAGTGGTTATGAAATATTATTTGGTTGATGACACAAGGCCTACTCTGGATCACTCTCTCTACTGCAGTAGATGCTATCTCTTCACCCACCAGGGTACGACCCTGATAACTCCTACCTGACTTGCCCAGACATAGATAAACACACAAACAGATGGGGCAAGCCACTTTGGCACATTTACCTTTAGGAACTAATAAAAAAGGTAATATGATGGATTAAACTGGATAATGAGTGTAACACAAGAACACAGATAAGTGCCCTTGGATTGCAATGCAGATGGACAGAACACGGCATTCCCAGACCCCGTAGCAAAATTTAGGGGAGGGACCAGCAATGATGATATGAGAAGATATGCATTTATTGATAACAGGAGTTCTGTGTAGTCAGCGGCCAACTGAGGAACTCATATCCAGAGAAATAAACCTGATTCAGGCTTTTGATTCACTGAATATGTGTCTGACATCTCCAGGTTATGCCGTGCAGCAAGTGAAAGATGATCTGATCGCGATCGGTGCTCCAAGATACCAACATACTGGGAGGGTCCTGATCTTCCGAACTGACCCGAGCACCTCACAATGGTACCAGAAGGCTACAGTTCATGGCGATCAGGTGACTTGGAATCTATTTTATCATGAAATATATTTAACAGTTCTCCTATATTCAACCTTGTATAACATGTTTACAGATCATATTTTACCATAACACAAACCAATTACTTTTCCCCAATGTAAGTAGTTTCCTCACTTTTGTGATGTATTTTGTCCTTTCAGATTGGGTCATACTTTGGTTCTGTGTTGAGTGTGGCCCGTGTGAAATCCTCCAAATTTCTCCTTGTGGTTGGGGCCCCAACATATTACTCTCCGAGAGCTGCAGGTGGTCGTGTGTACCTGTGTCCCATCCCTGTTCAGGTGAGACCTCCATTAGAATATAACTGTGTCCCATCCCTGCTCAGGTGAGACCTCCATTATAATATACCTGTGTCCTATCCCTGCTCAGGTGAGACCTCCATTAGAATATACCTGTGTCCTATCCCTGCTCAGGTGAGACCTCCATTAGAATATACCTGTGTCCTATCCCTGCTCAGGTGAGACCTCCGTTAGAATATACCTGTGTTCCATCCCTGCTCAGGTGAGATCTCCATTAGAATATACCTGTGCCTCATCCATGCTCAGGTGAGACCTCCATTAGAATATACCTGTGCCCCATCCCTGCTCAGGTGAGACCTCCATTAGAATATACCTGTGCCCCATCACTGCTCAGATGAGGCCTAAATTAAAATATACCTGTGCCCCATCCCTGCTGAGGTGAGACCTCCATTAGAATATACCTGTGCCCCATCCATGCTCAGGTGAGACCTCCATTAGAATATACCTGTGCCCCATCCCTGCTCAGGTGAGACCTCCATTAGAATATACCTGTGCCCCATCACTGCTCAGATGAGGCCTAAATTAAAATATACCTGTGCCCCATCCCTGCTGAGGTGAGACCTCCATTAGAATATACCTGTGCCCCATCCATGCTCAGGTGAGACCTCCATTAGAATATACCTGTGCCCCATCCCTGCTCAGGTGAGGCCTAGATTAAATTATACATGTGCCCCATCCCTGCTCAGGTGAGACCTCCATTAGAATATACCTGTGTCCCATCCCTGCTCAGTTGAGACCTCCATTAGAATATACCTGTGTCCTATCCCTGCTCAGGTGAGACCTCCATTAGAATATACCTGTGTCCCATCCCTGCTCAAGTGAGACCTCCATTAGAATATACCTGTGCCTCATCCCTGCTCAGGTGAGACCTCCATTAGAATATACCTGTGTCCCATCCATGCTCAGGTGAGACCTCCATTAGAATATACCTGTGCCCCATCCCTGCTCAGGTGAGACCTCCATTAGAATATACCTGTGTCCCATCCCTGCTCAGGTGAGACCTCCATTAGAATATACCTGTGCTCCATCCCTGCTCAGGTGAGACCTCCATTAGAATATACCTGTGCCCCATCCCTGCTCAGGTGAGACCTCCATTAGAATATACCTGTGCCCCATCCCTGCTCAGGTGAGACCTCCATTAGAATATACCTGTACCCCATCCCTGCTCAGGTGAGACCTCCTTTAGAATATACCTGTGCCCCATCCCTGCTCAGGTGAGGCCTAGATTAAAATATACCTGTGTCTTATCCCTACTCAGGTGAGACCTCCATTAGAATATACCTGTGCCCCATCCATGCTCAGGTGAGACCTCCATTAGAATATACCTGTGCCCCATCCCTGCTCAGGTGAGACCTCCATTAGAATATACCTGTGCCCCATCACTGCTCAGATGAGGCCTAAATTAAAATATACCTGTGCCCCATCCCTGATGAGGTGAGACCTCCATTAGAATATACCTGTGCCCCATCCATGCTCAGGTGAGACCTCCATTAGAATATACCTGTGCCCCATCCCTGCTCAGGTGAGGCCTAGATTAAAATATACATGTGCCCCATCCCTGCTCAGGTGAGACCTCCATTGGAATATACCTGTGCCCCATCCCTGCTCAGGTGAGACCTCCATTAGAATATACGTGTGCCCCATCCCTGCTCAGGTGAGACCTCCATTAGAATATACCTGTGCCCCATCCCTGCTCAGGCGAGACTTTCATTAGCAAATGTAAATTAGTAGTTGTTACTGGAGTTCTGAGATAAGATGATGAGAGTAGTACATGAACCAGACCTATTATATATAGTGTTTCCTACTGTGGATTTGGGATACACAGGTGTGTCTGGTTTCACCAGACTAATCCACCTGGTAATCCAGTTAGTGAGATTAGATGACAGGTTGGAGGATCAATTGATGGGGATGTCAAAGATTTAAAAAGTTTAAAAAATGTGTTGTAGTTGATCAAGGGTTTTCTGAATATGGGGAAATGTTGCTACATTCATCTTTTTAATTATCTTTTTATATCATTTTGTATAATGTTTTACTTATTAAAGGGGTTCTCTAGCTCAGATAAATGATTTACCCACATTAATTTATTTTAATAGTTGTTCTGTTTATTCTTATCTATCAATATTTCCAGCCTTGATTGATCAGTATGCAGACAGTGTACACCACTCAGCTGCCTGACAGTAACCATATAACGGATCTACAGACCCTTGTGTTCGTGCAGCTTTCCTGTCTGTCTGCTATATCGTAATGTATGTGTACGGTGGTCTAAGGTTCCACTATAGTGTACTGTTAAATATTACACATTCCAGCATATAAGAGAAAAGAGAGCTGCAATGAAAGACAGACAACGATTAACCTGGAGGGACGAGTCGTTCTCATGTTGCTTCATAATTGATGTCAATGGCTTTTTCTTCCTTTTTTCTCACATTATTCTACCTCATATTTTTATTTATATTTGTTGTCAATGTTACTAAAACCATTTTACAACTGTTCCTCTTTCTTTGTGTACTGTGCAGTTATATCATATATAACTAAGGTCAATATTATCTATATGTTTTCTTGAGCATAAATGGCAGAAAATTAAGCTGATCTGAGTGTGTTTGGTCCCAGGTCACGAATCCTCGTATTCCCATGAAGAACCTCGTCACCTTCACATGTCCCCAGACCCTGCAGGGTGAAAGCAGCCAGTCTGAGGGTCATTTTGGTTCTGCCATCTCTATTCTACCAGACCTGACTGGAGATCCATTTCCTGACCTGGCCATCGGGGCCCCCTGTGAGGACAACAATCAGGGGGCTCTGTACATCTTCCCAGGCCAGTCTGAGGGCTTCAGGACTTCATATATACAGGTGAGAATACTGCAAAGACTGTCATCAGTAAATATCACAAACCACAACCCAAATAGAAAAAAGTAGTCAAAATGTAAATCACACAAGAGTTATACTGAATTGTGTCACATAAACTCCACAAAATTATAAAAACATAATCAGTACCAGAAACTGTAGTAACTGCTCCAACTAATTGTAAACTAGTTCTCTTCAAAGTCATCACCAGAAAGCTATTATCTAAATCAGGACCTAGAAATTTATCTCTCAATTACAGTAAAAAAAAAAAAAAAACCCTGCAACACACAAAATCTTTCAGTACAACATCTTGGACCCTGAAAATTAATTTTTGAATAAACAATCTTCTATCAGATATTATTCCCAAAAGATCTCATTCATTAATTTCTGTAACCTTTTATTTTCCACATTGTATACAGAACAAGTACCTCTAGCTTTACCCTACTGATGACTGTTGCCATGAACACTCAAATTAAACTAACAATAAGAATCAATTTGCACTGTAGTCCATACATCAAAATTATCTCTTTTTGGAATAGAAAGGAAATATCTCTTCTCAATGATCAGATCTGTACTGGAAAAGCCTGTGAGATCCATATCTTACTACTTTCAAAAGAGTCATCTCCATCTCGCTGAATCTCAGCAAAGAGAATATCCATAAGAATCATCTTCACCTTAAAGGAATTCAGGAAGGAGGATATCCATCAGAATCATCTTCATCTCACAGGAACTCAGGTATGAGAATATCCATCAGAATCATCTCCACCTCAAAGGAATTCAGGAAGGAGGATATCCATCAGAATCATCTTCATCTCACAGGAACTCAGGAATGAGAATATCCATCAGAATCATCTTCACCTTAAAGGAATTCAGGAAGGAGGATATCCATCAGAATCATCTTCATCTCACAGGAACTCAGGAATGAGAATATCCATCAGAATCATCTTCATCTCACAGGAACTCAGGAATGAGAATATCCATCAGAATCATCTCCCACTCACAGGAACTCAGAAATAAGACCATCCATCAGAATCATATCCATCTCGCAGGAACTCAGGAATGAGACCATCCATCAGAATCATCTCCACCTCAAAGCAATTCAGGGATGAGGATATCCATCAGAATCATTTCCACCCCAAAGGAATTCAGGAATGAGAACATCCATCAGAATCATCTTCATCTCACAGGAACTCAGAAATAAGACCATCCATCAGAATCATATCCATCTCGCAGGAACTCAGGAATGAGACCATCCATCAGAATCATCTCCATCTCGCAGGAACTCAGGAATAAGAACATCCATCAGAACCATCTCCATTTCGTACGAATTCTGGAATGAGAATATCCATCAATGTAATCTGCATTACACTGGAAGTCAAGAATGGAAAGATCCATCAGAATCATCTCCGTCTCGCCGGAACTCAGCAATTCATCAGAATCATTCCCTACTTATGTTTCTCATCAGAAAATTTTCTGGCCAGAGCTAATGTATAAAACCTATTAGCAGCTGGAAAATTCAAATCTTCAACCGGCCCCAGTGCTTGACAAACCCTTTAACCAGCATGAGTCTTGCCATAGTGAAAACATTCCAAGATGGTCAGTGTTAGTATCTGTATGGAAAAGAGATGCAAAATAGTGTGCAGTCTCCTCTCAGAACAGGCCTGGACAATTTGTGGCTCTCCGTGTGTTGTGAAACTACAAGCCCCAGCATGCTTTGCCAATGGATAGCCAGCTGATTGCTGGAAGGGCATGCTGGGACTTGTAGATTCACAACACCTGGAGAGGCACAGGTGGATTAGGCCTGTCCCGGACATATTTTCCACAATGTATACAGCACAAGTACGATCTTCATAACCTTTACTTGTACTATATGTAATGTGAGTCATTTTACTCTTTGATAAAAGGAGCTTCATAAAATCCTCTTGTGCTATAGATCTCGATTAGTGTAAGTGCTCCAAGATATCCACCCAAGTGCAAAGGTTTTCAGCGCAGGATGATGCCATTTCCAAAGAAATTTCACCAGTAGCTTGAAGGATTTCACAGAATGAGGGCATTCCTTGAGGAGTCAGAGTTTAGTCTTGCCGAGCAGTAAATAGGGCAAGATTATTGAGTTGAGGTGACGGGGTGGATAGGACACATTTTAGTGGCGTATCTAGCTGTGCAGAGCTTTGAATGGACATTGCCATCACTTAGAAGGACTTCTCCAACTCTGAATTGGAGGACATTGGTTATTGTCCTATACTCTAATGGGTCATGTTTTGCACCTTCCTGTTGCACTTCGGTGTAGAAACACATCTATTGAAGCACTTTGCCCAAAGTGTGACAAAGCTTCATACTTACAAATGACAACATGTAATAAACACTTTCCGATGTCCCCTCACTCTCATGATTCATTTCAGATATAAATGAAGAGTTTTTTAGGAATAAAAAAGAAGTTTTAATGCAATTTGTTAATGATAAGGAGAGTAATGAGGAGTAAGAGGTTGAACTATGATGTGATGGTTACACCGTTGCACATGGCACCTCTTTTCCACTACTCCACAAACCTAGGTCCACTTCTAGTTTCTGGGAAGTAGAATAGAGTAGGAGGAGAGTAACTGTGTTCCTTGAAGTGTGTAGGATGGAAAATTGTTTGCACTGGCAGACTGGTCATTATGTAGATCCAGGACACTTGATGTCCCTCTTGACTGTCAGCTAAGCTCCCCATGCTTCACTCTTGTGCTTTGCAAACTGTGTGAAACATCCCATTTACACTCTCTCCTCTGTCACATTGTGGACTGGTTTCCTATTGTCACTGTATATTCTTCTTCCCCAGCGTGTTGCAGGAAGTCTCTTTACAAGCCGCATGATGTTTTTTGGAAAGTCGGTGGCTGGAAACCTGGACATGACTAAAGATGGTCTTCCAGATCTTACCGTGGGGAGTGAAGGTCGAGTCCTTATATTGAGGTTAGAGTTTAGTTTCTATACTGTGAATTAAATTATTCCCAATTTATCATTATCATCATTTATTTATAAAGCGCCACCAATTCCCCAGCGCTGTACACAGTATATTTGTTATTCACATCAGTCCCTGCCCAACTGGAACTTACAATTTAAATTCCTTAACACAGAGATACAGACACAAGCACAATAAGGTTAATATTGTCAGATGCCAGTTAACCTACTAGTATGTTTTTGGAGTATGGGAGGAAACTGGAGCACCCAGAGGAAACCTACTCATAGATGGAGAGAACATACAAACCACACACAGATAAGGAACCCCTGGTGGGGAATCAAACTCCTGACCCCAGCAATCTACATAATATCCCTGTTTTACCAATTCTACCCAGTTGAAATATTGGCAATTACCTGTTATGAATCTCTGATTTATACCTATCTCAGAGAACATTGTAAACACATTTTACAGTGACCTTTTCTCTTACAATGTAACTTCAACCTGATATTGAACCGTTGTTTTTAAATGTATAGGAATAACGTCTTCTGCCATGTTAGATTTATTATATACTTTACCTTTCAGATATCGCGTCTGTGATCTCACTCGGTTACTTAAAATGTCTCATTGTGTGATGTCACCCATAATATTATAGTGGTTCTTTGATTTCTGCGTTAGTAATTTCTGTGGATTGTACAGTGGTTCTTTATGTGATGTCACTCTGGATCCTATAATGGTTTATTGGTTTATGCTTAGGTTCTGTTCTTGTTTCTCTGTGTGATGTCATCTCTCAGTCACTCATCGGTTATTCTCATTCTTTGCCTCTCACTCAGCTCTCGCCCAGTCCTGGCTGTCTCAGTATCGATAAGAATTGAACCTCGTGAAATTCCGCTTTCGTCCTATGAATGTTCAGAATCCAGTAGAAAAGACCCTCCAACAACTATTAATGTGTGTTTTACCAGCGCACTGAGGAGCATCAGTGCTACAGGTGAGAGTGGAAATGAGTATAGACTGGGGAATATATAGGGTAACAAGTGGAGACTCTGGGGATGAGGGTAATGGGGTTTCTTTAGTAGATGGTGCCACTACAGAAGAATAACAAAGGAAGATGGGGGTTTGCTAATAGTTGGGTGACACCGGAGAGGGAGTTTTTAGGTAGATGTTGGGTTTGTAATAGAGAAGTGTCACTAGAGATAGATTAGAGGGAGAAATGGGGTTGGTAATAGAGGGGTGACACTGGAGAAGAACATTAGATGAAGATAGATAACTGTCAATAGGGTAGATACACTTGAAGATTATAGAAAGATGTGGAGGTGGTAATAGAGGGGTGACACTGAAGAGGGAGTTTAGAGTTAGAGATGGTGTCGGAAGCTTGAGGAATAGGTGGAGCTTGTAAAGTGGACCTGTCAAATACCCATAGTGCAAGCATCTATTTTATGTGCTAAGTCAGCCTATAAACTGAGCAGGATTAATCAAAAATGTTGGTTCATCCTACAAAATGTCTGTTTCCACTGTGAGTAGATGATGGATTTAATAGATGAGAGAAAGTGTAATTTATTAGGACAATTAGATGGAAGGTTTTATATCTTAAATTGATTAATTTAGTATAGATTGCCAGGGAGACAATTGTGAAGTATTGTATACCCTGGAACAATATTTCTAGCAACAAGAGAATCTTCATAGGTATACTGAGGTCCAGTGTGATAACAATGGTATGAACCATAAAATTATGGAGCGAAGGATCAACGGGCATAATTGGCCAATTAAAAAAAAACCAGCAAATTACTAAATTACTATAGGTTAATAATATCCTGTGTAATTAATTGTAAGAAAATATCACTGTGCTTATAATAAAAATGTTGTATATGTGTCTGAACTCCGTAGACCATGAGTTGATATATCCGAATATCACATATCATATAGATATATATATTTATACAGAGAGAGAGGGGGTATCCCCGTGTCATTACAGTCTGTAATTAACAATATGCAAAATTAGTAAATTCTTATATCCAATGTACTGAATCTCCAAAAATCAGTACTCCTGAACAATAATAAAAATGTCAGTGATATATTAAAGAAAATAATATGAAGATACATATTGTGAAAAATGAAGACATTATACCTTTCATCAAAATATAATAACATGAACTGTTTAAAAAGGTTGTTACTCCATTGGACTTCAGAAGGATATTATTTCATAATATGGGATCCATATCAGATGTACAAAAAGATACACACAAAGAGTATTATTCCTTATATGGTGCTGAAATATAAAATGTCAAATAGCAAACACACAGCAGCTCTATCAAGAGTGCAAAGGAAAAGAAAGGGCGCTAAAATGTCCAGTATGTGAGACTATATAAGTTTTTAAAAACAACTAGTATAAAATAATAAGGTAGATAGTAACAAGAGAGACAGCGTGCCAGGCTATTGGAGTAAAACAGATAAACATTATATAAAAATGATCTCAAAATTTACAAAAAAAACTAAATATGTATTAACAAGCCAAAATAATGATGATTAATATTAAAATATGCCTTACAAATTTAACATAAAAACACAGAGAATACGGCCCAGATAAATAGTTGATAGAGCTGAAAATAATAGCTCAGACTATATAATAATGACATAAACATTTAACAGGATATAGAGAAAATCTGCTATAAAGTTATCTGTGTATATGGGGACTAGTGCAATTTTATTTTGCAGACTTTTGGTACTGCAATGGGCACTAGGATTGCTCCATGTTTTGCCAAGTTATATATGGGTTTGTTTGAACAGGAGTGTATTTGGAACAGCCAATATAGAGCAAATCTAGCGCTTTATGGCAGATATATTGATGATTTATTTGTCATTTGAAAAGGGGATATTTCTTCTACTATGGAATGTTGAGCCGCATTTTAAAGTCCAGAGGAGAACAGTATAGTAAGAAGTGCCATCAGTTACACATGCTGTTCTAAGGTACCGTTCCCGTTCCCTATAAAGACAGATTTTTCCTGCAGAGGGATACCCCTTTAGAATTTCGAAGGTCTTATAGACCAACACAACAAGCCTTTAGGAAATATCCTCCAGTCCTGTAATGATACCTTGGACCACTGGGTCTCTTAATGGTTTCATCATCAGCTAACAACTTCTTCAGAAGAGTTTCTGTGTTTTCCACCCAGGACTCATGACATTAATATCAGGAGTTGAACTCTGATAACAATAACGGGCTCCATAATGAGAGCTTGTGTGTGATCGTAATGATCTCTGATATGTGCAGTCTATGTGTTGTGTGTGATTGTACTGATTTCTGATATGTGCAGTCTATGTGTTGTGTGTGATCATACTGATCTCTGATATGTGCAGTCTATGTGTTGTGTGTGATCGTACTGATCTCTGATATGTGTAGTCTATGTGTTGTATGTGATCGTACTGATCTCTGATGTCTGCAGTATATGTGCTGTGTGATCATACTGATCTCTGATATGTGCAGTCTATGTGTTGTGTGTGATCGTACTGGTCTCTGATATGTGCAGTCTATGTGTTGTGTGTGATCGTACTGATCTCTGATATGTGCAGTCTATGTGTTGTGTGTGTACATTTCAAAGACACGGTTACAAATAAAATTTCCCTGTGTCCTCTTTACTCTTAAGTCACTGACTCTGTCTCCTTCTATTACAGCTGGAACCTCTGCCCAAGTGAACTACACTCTACTGCTGGATGCGGGGCGCACCCAGAGCCGCGCTCTCTTCTCTGACACCCCAATATCTGTCTCCCACATCGTGGCCAAATCTATGCAGCTGACAGACAGAGAGAGCTGTACCAGACACACAATCCGTCTACCTGTTAGTATCTATTACCACTTTGATATATTGTGCCTAATAAGACTAAGGGGCCTATTTATCCAGCCATAAAAGGCTGTTTCTGAATGGTTTAGGCATTTTTAAGTAAATTGACTTTAACAATACTGGTGGTATTATCTGAAGCCCGATAGCCGAGTAGATATCCAGGTTTGCCGGGTCAGTACACAAGAGGGTAGTCAGACGTTTGCCGGGTCGGTACACAAGCGGGTAGTCAGACGTTTGCCGGGTCGGTACACAAGCGGGTAGTCAGACGTTTGCCAGGTCGGTACACAAGCGGGTTGTCACAGATGCAAGGTAGAGTAGCAAGTAGCAGGAGCTGAGCAAGGAGAATACTCAAGCATATGTCTGAGCCAGGAAGTGCCATTTATAGGCCCAAGAACGAAACAGGATCCAAGATGGTTTCTCTTTGATTCCAAACTGGCCATCTTTGATAAGGGCAAATCTAAGGGCAAGTTTGCAGATACAGAGACCTCTAGTGGTTGGATGTGCAAATGTCAAAGTAATACCTTACAGCAGCGGTTCCCAAACTGTGCGCCGCGGCTCATTGTGGTGCCGCGGCACTATCACAGGGGTGCCGCGATTGCCATAGTAAAGAAAAGAAAAAAAGAAACCCCCCCCAAAAAAAAACCCCAAAAAACCTTACCCATCATCCAGCGCTGGTTCCTCCTCACTGACTGCCGGGCGTGACCTCATCACTGAAGGGGGACAGAGAGAGAGACACTGAAGGGGGACAGAGAGAGAGAGACACTGAAGGGGGACAGAGAGAGAGAGACACTGAAGGGGGACAGAGAGAGAGACACTGAAGGGAGACAGAGAGAGAGACAGACACTGAAGGGGGACAGATTGAGAGACACTGAAGGGGCACAGAGAGAGAGACACTGAAGGGGGACAGAGAGACACTGAAGCAGGAGGGCAGAGAGAGACACTAAAGGAGGGGGATAGAGAGACACTGAAGGGGGGTCAGAGTGTGAGCTGATGAAGAGGGACACAGAGTGTGAGATGGCAAAGAGGGGGACACATGGTGTGAGATGGCGAAGAGGGGGACACAGAGTGCGAGCTGATGAAGAGGTGGACACAGTGTGAGATGGTGAAGAGGGGGACAGAGTAATATGTTGAAGGGGCGCAGTGATATGATAAAGGGGCACAATGTGATAGTGAAGGGGTCTAAATACATTTTACATCATTTTGACCCAACTACTTAAAAAACAGGACTACCCAGTAATTATTTTTGCTTAGGGGTGCCTTGGAAAAAAATATGGTGACCCTAAGGGTGCCTCGAGCTGAGAAAGTTTGGGAACCACTGCCTTACAGTATTCCCCCTCTCAATAACGTCCTCTGGACGGTGCTTTGCAGGTTTCTTTGGGTATCTTTGATGAAATTCACGCAGCAATCGAGGTGCATGGACATTCTCCTCTGGTGCCAATGAATTGTCTTCTGGTCCATATTCCCTCTATTGTATCAAATACTGAAGTTATTTCTAAATATTCATGAATCTACTATTTTCTCTACCTGAAATTCTTCATATTCATCAATTTGAACAGGATCTGGAGGAGGCAGAGTGCGACCAGGAAAAGGATTTGAAACTACTGGCTTCAGTAAAGAAACATGAAAGACAGGATGAACCTTCATAGATCCTGGGAGTTTAAATCTAAAGGCAGATTAACTGACTTGTGCCAAAATTTTAAAAGGACCTATATATTTCGGTCCTGATTTAGGAGTAGGCACGCTTACTTTTAGGTTTCGTGTAGAAAGTCAAACATCGTCGCCAACATTTAAAACTGGTGCAGCTTTACGATGTCTGTCTGCAATTCTCTTATAACTGTCCTGTGCATGTGGCAATGTCTCTCTTAATACTTTGAGATTATTCTGTAGCGACTCTAGTCTGGATGTAACAGCAGGTATGGAAGAATCCCGTGGAAAATTGGGGAGTAGGTTTGGATGATACCCCGAATTGGCATAAAAAGGACTTTGTCTTATGGATGAGTGTTGCGAGTTGTTGTATGAAGACTCTGCCATAGGCAGAACATTAATCCAGTCATCTTGCAGATGACAAATGTAGCACCGTAGGTATTGTACTAAAGTCTGATTGGTGCGTTCTGTCTGTCCTTTGGATTGAGGATGGAACTTAATAATTTGATATTAATGTTAAGAGCACTACAAAACTGTTTCCAAAAAACGTGAAGTAAATTGTATTTCTCGGTCAGAGACTTCATGATCAGGAACTCCATGTAGGCAAAAAACTTCCCTGATTAGTAAATCTGCTGTTTCTTTTGCAGAAGGAAGTCCACGACAGGGCACAAAATGAGTCATCTTTGTGAGTCGATCTACAACCACCAGAATTGTAGTCATACCCTTGGATGATGGTAAATCCACAATAATATCCATGGAGATTGAACCCCATGGACGAGAAGGAACTGGCAAAGGCTGTAAGAGTCCAAGTGTAGCAGTGCGTGGAGTCTTAAACTAGTCACAAGTACTGCAGGATGATTCAAATCTTTTAACATCCTCCTTGTATTTCAGCCACCAGAAGTAACGAGATAATAATTCATGAGTTTTGAAAACACCTTTATGGCCTGCCAGTCTAGAGTCATGGACAAATTGCAGTACTCTTAATCATGCTGCTGCTGGTACATACAAGCGATGTCCATACTTCCAAATGTTATCTCGATAGGTTAAGTGAAAATCTGTAGGGGGTTCTAAAAGAATCGGATCCGTTCTATAACCCTCTTTGATGTCAGACAACAGCTCACCCGTGCCAATAGCTCCTAGGAAATTTGACTTAGAGAGGATTGTCTTTTCCGGATCAAGCTGTGGTGAGTCTTCCATGTATGCTCTGGATAGAGCATCAGCTTTCCCATTTCGGGATCCAGGTCTATAAGAGATAACAAAATCAAAACAATTTAGGAATAAACTCCATCTAGCTTGTGGAGGAGAAAGTCTTTTTGCAGACCGAACAAACTCTAGATTCCGGTGGTCAGTAAGCACGGTAATTTGATGTGCAGCACCATCAAGCAAATGTCTCCATTCAGTAAATGCAGCCACAATGGCTAATAGTTCTTTTTTTCCACATCATAATTTCTTCATGAAGCAGTCATTTAACGAGATAAAAAGGCACATGAATGTAATAGCATCTTCTCTCCTCTCCTATTCTCTGTGATAATATTGCCCCTACTGCTAAATCTGAAACATCTGCCTCAAGGATAAAAGGAAGTTCTGGGTTGAGATATATTAATATGGGAACTTTGTCTTAAGCAGAGAAAAAGCCCCTTCAGCGTCTGGAGACCAATGGAAAGGGGATCACTTTAAAGTCTTTAATGGAACATCTACAGAAGTTGGCAAAACCGACGAACCTTTGTAGCTCTTTTACATTTCTTGGAGCTGGCCAATCTACTATAGCCTGGACCATGCTAGGGTCCATTCTGAAACCTTGAGGTGAGATGATATAGCCCAAGAACTGAATCTGTGTTTGGTGGAATTCACACTTCTCTAACTTAATGTACAAACAGTGTCTGCGAAGACATTCCAGTACAGTTCGAACAGTTGTTGGTGCTCCTCTTGGGAATTTGAGAAAATTAGTATGTCATCAAGGTAAATGAAAACAAATTGGTCAGTTAAATCTTTAAAAACATCACTCATGAAATGTTGGAATGAAGCAGGAGCATTGCACAGTCTAAAGGGCATCACTAGATGTTCAAAATGTCCATATTTACATCGAAAGCCAGTCTTCCATGCATCGCCAGATCTTATGCGAATTAAATTGTATGCTCCTCATAGATCTAGTTTGGTAAAAATTCTTGCTGAGTGAAGCCTCTCTAGTAATTCTGAAACAAGTGGGAGCGGGTAATGGTTCTTGATTGTAACTTTATTCAGTGCTCTATAGTCAATACATGGTCGTAATGAACCATCCTTTTTCTTCACAAAGAAAATAGGTGCACCTGCTGGAGTCGTGGAAGGATGAATAAAACCTTTTTCTAAACTTTCATCCACATAATCCTTGAGGACCTTTGACTCAGGCTCGGCTAATGGGGAAATACGTCCAAATTACAGACCCTATGATCGTCTGTGAGGTGTTAATTTGTCAGCATTCTTCTTACTACAGACATCAGAAAAGTCTTTATATTGTGGAGGTAGCTGGTCCAAAACATGAGGAGGGGAATTATATAACTTGCTCACCTCTTCAACAGAGAATTCAGGTTTAGTCTCCGGAACATATGTTTCTTGGGAAAAAGAAATAGTTTTTGATTCCCAGTTAATGGATAAATTATTTGCAGCCAACCAGGGAATTCCCAGAATAATAGGAAACTGGGGAGAAGAGATCAGTAAGAAAGTCAGAGTCTCATGATGGTTTGGCTCAATTACGAGGTCCATAGGTTCAGTTTCATGAGTAACTGGACCAGAGTTCAAAGGAGAACCATCCACAGTTTCCATTAACACTGGTATCTGTTTCTCTCTAAATTCAATCTTATTTCTCTTAGCAAACATAATGTCTGTAAAATTGACGTTCGCACCAGAGTCCACAATTGCTGTACTGGAAATCCAGTGTGCACTGATCTGGAATCGAATTGTAATTGAGAAATGTGAGATATTATTTCCCTTATTCTTCTCAGTTGATGCTAAAGAGGAGAGACAAGTAATAATTGCATTCACATGCTGAGGAATTTTGGAAATCACAGACTCCTGGTCTGAAAAGTCTGCATCTGCTAAGCTAGCCACTGTCTTCTGAGGTCTTCTAGGATAATTTGAGACATAATGTCCTGGTTTACCACAATAAAGGCACAAGTTCTCTTGACATTGTTGCTCCCTTCTCTCATTGGAACTACGTTTGTGAACTGTGTCTACTTGCATGGTATCAGACTCAAATTCCTTAGTGGATTTTATCTCAGAATACCCATAATAGTTTGAAGTTGTGGGTTCTCGATAACTGGGGTATGTCCAGGCTAAGGCCTTCCTTTCTTGTCGTCTCTCAATCAGTCGAGCATCACTTCGAATGCAATGGTTAATGAAAGGCTCAAGTTCAGAGGGTGCCTCTGCTCGGGCTAATTCATCTTCAATGGTCTCAGAAAGTCCCCTACGGTAGACAGACAGCTGCGCCTCAGAATTCCAAGTAGTGTCAAGGACCCATCTTCGAAAATCTGCAGTATATTCCACAACTGAGAGTCTCCTCCGTCTTTTCAGCAGTATCTTTCCGGTTCGGATCATCAAAGGTTTGTTTCATTACTTTGAGGAAGTCATCAAATTTCTCTAATATTGGACTAGACGTTTCAATATAGGGAAAAGCCCATGCAAAGATGTTGGCATTGGATATTGCCACTGCCTGTAAGATTATATTAATAGGAGACAGTAGAATATCTGTTGTCTCTGCTGTTATTTAAAGTGCTTATCTTCTAAATCACATCTCTCTCTGTATCTCAGGAGTGTGTGGATGATTCGCTGACGCCTCTCCGAGTCACTCTCAATTATTCCTTAATCGGAAATCCAGTTCTGAGCGAGGACTCACGAATGACCCAATCAGAAGAGGTACAAAAAGCACATTCACTGACAGTCATTGGGGCAGTCACTGTGTATACTGCAGGCCATGGGCTCGGTGACAGAGACTGGGATAGTTTACTGTCTATACTCTGGTCATACCCTCAGTGACAGAGACTGGGATAGTTTAGTGTCTATACTGTGGTCATACACACAGTGACAGAGACTGGGATAGTTTAGTGTCTACACACCAGGTCATACACACAGTGACAGAGACTGGGATAGCTTAGTGTCTATACTCTGGTCATACACTCAGTGACAGAGACTGGGATAGTTTAGTGTCTACACACCAGGTCATACACTCAGTGACAGAGACTGGGATAGCTTAGTGTCTATACTCTGGTCATACACTCAGTGACAGAGACTGGGATAGTTTAGTGTCTACACACCAGGTCATACACTCAGTGACAGAGACTGGGATAGTTTAGTGTCTATACTCTGGTCATACACTCAGTGACAGAGACTGGGATAGTTTAGTGTCTATACTCTGGTCATACACTCAGTGACAGAGACTGGGATAGTTTAGTGTCTACACACCAGGTCATACACACAGTGACAGAGACTGGGATAGCTTAGTGTCTATACTCTGGTCATACACTCAGTGACAGAGACTGGGATAGTTTAGTGTCTACACACCAGGTCATACACTCAGTGACAGAGACTGGGATAGCTTAGTGTCTATACTCTGGTCATACACTCGGTGACAGAGACTGGGGTAGTTTAGTGTCTATACTCAGGTCATACACTCAGTGACAGAGACTGGGATAGTTTAGTGTCTATACTCTGGTCATACACTCAGTGACAGAGACTGGGGTAGTTTAGTGTCTATGATCTAGGCCACATGTGTGGTGATATAAATTGTCTCTTTGCAGATTTCATTTGCGAAGAACTGTGGAGGTGATGGGGTGTGTGAGGATAATCTGAGGGTGAATCTCACATTCACGGGGTAAGTAAGAGAACTGCCCTCTTACCAGCTCTATCATTCTGTCCTATGTGTGAAATTCCTCCATAGGTTCCTCTAAATTACATGATGGGCTGGGTCTGATATGACCTATAATTTGCTTGCACACACTTGGTGATCATCTATTTTGTCTCCCTGACAGTCTAACACAGCTGGTGGTTGGGACGTCTCTTGATGTCAACTTAACAGTCTCTGTGACGAATCAAGGGGATGATTCATACAACACTCGTGTCCTTATTCCCTTCCCATCTGGCCTGTCCTACCGCAGGGTGTCTCTTGTTGAGGTACTGGGGAGCTCTCTTTTCAGGGTACTGTCTGTGAGTTGGAGGAGTCTAAATCTCAGTTTATGTTTCTGCCTTGTAGAGTAACAAACGAGTGACCGTTGTATGTTCAACTGAAGAGAGTCAGAGAGTTGTGATTTGTGGTGTGAACAACCCTCTACTGAGACCCAACACTACGGTAAGGAGAGACTGAAAATACAGACCTCTAGTGTGTGATCAGTGCTGTAAGAGAGTGTATACACAGTGAGTGTTGTGCTACAATGTCCCATTTTATTCTCTACACATCTTAGTAAGATCAAGGTGCCAGAAGTGTCCTCCGTCCATTGCGTATACACCCGAAGACTTGGTGCCAGTTATGTTAACTACAAATAGCCTGATATCAGGATAAGATTTAAGCCTTACAAATCTCCACCCAGAGGATGATGATCAGGATTTGTCTAAGATAAGCCAATTATATCCGAAATCTGATAAGCATAATTTTATTTGGGTGAATAGGAGACACAGAATTTTGGCTTCCTCTCTTCTACCTTTTTTGCTATTTCACCTCTTCACTGATCGGTGATTTATTGTGGTATGATCAGTTGATTATTCTACTGCTGTTTGGATTGATACCTGTCTCCACATCACGAGGTGTGTCTGGGGAGATATCACAATACCACAGCATTGCAGGTTTTCTGCATTATGTTTTATATGTATGGTGAGATCCAGAGGGATATCCTGACAAACGCGAGGATTCACTACTAAACAAGGCTACTTGCAAGTTTACATCCGGTACGCATATTACCTAATATAGGGTTCACTATACCTATATTGCTACATTATGAGGCACCTTGATTTTTTATTGTTTATATAATCATGTGGACAGAAAATGAGTTGGTCACTAGAGATTCAAAACCAGTGCATTATTTTCTGAATTAGTCACTATTTCCCCCCAAGAATTTATAAATGTAGAAACCCCACTTGAGAATGAAGGAACCCCGCTAGATTGGTTTTCCTTACAAATTGTTCTTCCTCTGCTGAGTCACTGTCGGTCTCTTTATTGGCTTCCTGTATTTCGACGAATCCAATATAAAATTCTTCTACTAACATACAAGGACGCTAACAAAGCTGCACCAACATACATCTCCTCAATTATGTCAAAATATCTCCCAACTCGACACCTCCGTTCTGCACAAGATCTGCGTCTCTCTCTTCTACTCTCATCACATCCTCCCATTCCCGGTTACAGGACTTTTTCAGGCTACACCTCCTCTGTGGAATTCCCTCCCTAGCACAGTAAGACTTTCCTCTAGTCTTCAAACCTTCAAGCTTTCTCTGAAAACCCACCTCTTCAGACAAGCTTATTATATTCCTCAGCCACCATCTTAACCTCACTAGGTTACTCTATAACCACCCTCTACACAGCTAACACAAGACAACAACCCTCTGACCAACATTGCTGTGTGACTGATCACACAGCCAACACAATACTTTTACCTGTGCATTCTAGCTGGACCAATGTACAATATGATGTAGCATGTGCCCTTGTGTATCAAACTATTGTCCAATAGATTGTAAGCTTGCGAGCAGGGCGCTCTTACCTCTCTGTATGTATATATTGCCCAGTATTTTTTTTATTACTGTTTGTTTCAAATTGTAAAGCGCTACAGAATTTGCTGCTGCTATAGAAATAAATGTTGATGATGAGTTACAAGGCAGCTCTGACCAACAATAGTCTGGAACGCTGCTACGCTACCATTGTTTCCCTTGGGAGCGCTCCCTGCAGCAGTAACAGAAGCAGCCTCCCGGCCTCCATAAATCATAGTACCGCTCCTGGCCTCACAGAGTCTAGGATGGTGAGCGCTCAGCACATAGTGGTAGAGGATGGGTGTGGTCTAGCTCTATACTCTTAGTAAGAACAACGCCAATGGGTTTGTAAGGTGCTTTTTTTATTGGAGAGAGCTTGACAAGGAAAGTAATAGAGCAGATTAAGGGAAGTCTATTGATTTAATTTAAATAAAGTAAATTGCCCATATACTGGCCAAGTAATAAGCAGAACAATCTCAATCGAAATGTTTATTACTCCTTTGCTTCTGTCTTTGATGAACAAAAACCATAAGCGCTTGTGGATGTGTGAGATTTGTACTTTTTTTGTCTATTGTAGACGTGTATTAAAAATAGTCCCATCCAACCAGAGAGTCCGTATAATATGCATACAATGCATTGTGTCCCATCACAGATGAAACTTACACGCCTGTTCTGGGGTCTTTTTTAGGTGATCTTCATGGTCAGTTTTCATGTTGCATCGACGTCTGAGTTGGGAGACACTCTAACTATGACGGCCAATGTGACCAGGTAACCGGCCACGAGATATGTTTATTGGCTCATACACATGGGAAGTGAGCGTAACGCAACCAGAGCGGGCACTAGGGAATCCGCCCCATGTGACAGAGCCCTGACTCACTGTGTTATCCCTTTACCCCCCCATAGTAATAACGGAGGAGCTGTGACTGATCTAATGACATCCTCATCTCAAGTAGGAGTGCTGTACGCAATCTACGTAACCGTCAGCAGGTGAGTGAGAGGCCACCTCATGTAAGTAGAGATATTCATTGAGATGAGAATAAATGCGTCAATCCAACATAAAGCTCAATGATTGTGTAAATATTAGTGTAATTAAAATGGTAATACTGTATACTATGTCAAATGTTAATATGAGGGCTATTGTGATTGAAAAATTATGCAGATATAGCCCCCTTCCCCCCTTTTCTGATCAGCTGTCCAATTAGCACAGATGTAACTTATTTTGAAATCAGCCTCATTATAACTTATCATCTAGTCGGGGGGAGACGTATGTGGGGACAGACCTGTGTTTTCTACACAAAGTGTTTTCTACATAAAGTGTTTTTATCACAAAGTGTTTAGAAAATACAGTTAAACAAGACAGTTGAACAAACATTGAACAACAGTTGAAGACATCTAGAAATAATCTACATCTGCTGCATCTTTACTCTGCTACTTCTGATTGCACAGGACATTACAACTAGGACTTTTTTCGGGCTGCACCCACTTTGTGGAATTACCTCCCTCGCACCACAAGACTTTCCTCTAGTCTTCAAATCTTGACGCGTTCTCTAGTGAAACAGGGTTATGCGCTCATTGAATTTATGAATGTAATATGAAAGGACTATTTAAGAATATATTATGAATTAATATCTTTCCCATCTGTCATCAGTAGTGCATAAGTTATCATGGGGTTTTGTTTCCTAATAAATAAGACCTATGTGTTAAACTCAGTTTATTAATAAGACAATATCACAGACATAAACTAAACATTAAAATAAATGCAATAATAAGACAATATGTAGCTGCTCCACTCTATTAAATAACCTAAAAATTCATTGCACATCTATGTGACTTATACAACACATATAATATTGATAAACTCCATAATTCTTTCAATAAGTAAACATAAAGGGTTAAAACATGATTGGTCAGTTATAGATAAGTGCTTGATTGAATGTCCCACCAGTATCAGAAATAAAATGTCCTTTTGGGACTGTCAGACCAAATCAGCTGATAGATGTCCAATGTATAAATAGCAATCATCCAATAGTTTGATTAGATAGATAATTGCGGATTATATGGTAGGTGAATAATCCTGCGTGATTTTTAGGATTAATGCTGGGATCGGAATCAAACTTCCGTCCTCACGTGATAAGTGCAGAGTTCCAGTCAAAGGTTCTGTAGATGGATAATACTTGCTGCTTGGACCGAGTGGCCGGGTACCCAGCGGAAATTGAGTAAACTCTGACAACGGACAGGCGTGAGTAGTATCAGTCCTTGAGGTAGTGGAGCCACCTTCGTTCCACAGTGAAGCGCAATATCACTTCCGGATGTTGTGATGAGCGTATAAGATCATAGTGGGAATGTCCAAATGCGCTTCGTCTGTATAGGACTTTCTCAAGGGTATGGTTCTCAAGCATTCTATGAAAACCCACCTCTTCAGACAAGCTTATAATATTCCTCTACCATCCTCTAAATCTCTCTAGGTTACCCTGTTACCAACCTCTACACAACTAACACAAGACAACAATGCTCTGCCCAAAATATTGTCAATATAAAGAAGCCAGCAAAGTATGTTCTGTAGGAAATGAATAACTATCCGATGAACGGTGTAGATAATCAGAATGGAGGAAAATCTGGACTCGCCTAACTTCTCACCTCTCAACTCCTCTCCTCAACCCTCTTTCTTTATCCTTCCTCACTTATCATTTTACACGTCACCTTCTTTCTTCCTCCCCTCCTCATTTCACTAACCTTTATTCTGCTCTCCCTTCAGATTTCTAGTTACCGCATCCCAGCTCCCCCAAAAAATGTTTCCTGTCACTCTGCCCCTTCCCATAGATTGTAAGCTCCCATGAGCAGGGCCCTCTATCCCTTGTGTCACCCTCCTGTTGCTCCAGTCACCGTAGCTTCATTCCTCTACCTCGACTCTGGGTTTCTGCCTCGATCTCCTCCTCTCCCCTCTCACCCATTACTGGCTCTTGTCCTGCTAGTTGTGCCCACACTCCTGGGCTCAGGCCCACTCTGCTTTATTTCACTTCTTACCTCTCTTACTTCCCCTTTCTGGTTCCTAAGCGTTCTTTATTCACTCTCTGCGGTCTACCTGTCCTCAGCCAGGTTGTCAATTTAAATTGCACTTTGTTTTGTTTACTTTACTTCCCTGTATGTCGTGTCCTGTTTTCTCCTAAGCAATATGTTTGGTGCTGCGGACCCTTTGTGGCACCTTATAAATAAAAGATAATAAGAATATTTCTACTTCAGCACAGACTACAGGACAAAGTAAGAACAGGTGATGGGGAAAGACTTCATCCAATCTTAATCACACTGTTCATTACTTTACATATCACAGTAATATTAATGTTCCACGATGGGTATAAAGAGTAAAGTGACTGTGAGAGGTGAGAGATACACGAGAGAGGGAGACAGAGAAAAGACACATGAGGGTCTGAGAATGAATAGATACAACAGAGAGCAGGTGTAAAGGATCTCTAGAGAGCGACAGAGTAGAGAGGGATAGATGATGAGACACAGAGACAGACAGGTAAGTGCTGTGTAGTTCTGAATAAGACTATCCTCCCTGTGTATTAGAGCGCTCTGACATGTACACAGCACTCACTACTTGTACTTGTTTCAGCCTCGAAGATTCCAGCAAATACCAAAACTATTCATCCGATGACACCAGGGTGCAGCATGTGTACAGGGTAAGAACATATATGTACAAGAACATATGTGTACAGGGTAAGAACATATGTGTACAGGGTAAGAACATATGTGTACAGGGTAAGAACATATATGTACAGGGTAAGAACATATATGTACAAGAACATATGTGTACAGGGTAAGAACATATGTGTACAGGGTAAGAACATATATGTAAAAGAACATATGTGTACAGGGTAAGAACATATGTGTACAGGGTAAGAACATATGTGTAAAAGAACATATGTGTACAAGGTAAAAACATACATTGAGGGGTAAAGTCAGGAAAAACACATATGTAGGGGTAAAGGAAGGAAAGACATACATAGAAGTGTAAGGGCAGGGGTAAGCTACAAGCCTTTTTATTAGTGTGGTAGACACCTAATTCTTATTGCTTCTCCTCATAACCTGATACCACAGAAAGTTCCCTCAATACAACAGAAGCACTAAGCGATTAGATATATGTATTACTAACTATTATTATGTTTAGTTGCTGTATGTCCTGTAAACAACAAAAACATATTTTCTGTTTAAGAATTTTACAATTTCTCTCTCTTCCGCAGGTCAATAATTTGGGGGGCCGTCGGCTCCCTCTCTCTGTCATATTCCTGGTCCCTGTTAAACTGGGGGATTCTGTTGTCTGGGAGAAAACAAATATCGTTAGCTCACAGGTAGCTGAAATAAGCTCTCTGTGTCCCTACTATCTACCTCTTGTTTCATCTACCACACCCACATATCTCTGATAGCTCCTACCTGTTCCTGGTGTGTACCTCCAGCACCCACTAATAGTTCTAACTCCATCAACGATGACTTGTAACTGCATCTGGACCTAACACCACCAAGTACATAGAGCTGTGTGAAATGTCCATCTACTATCACCCATTGTGGGTTCACAAATACCTAGTACAGACTACTAGTTCCAACTACATCACCAAATCTTGTAACTGCACCTGAACTTATTACTACCAAGTACATACAGCTCTGATACCTCCTACCTGTTCCTGGTGTGTACCTCCAGCACCCACTAATAGTTCTAACTCCATCATCATCAAAACCTTGTAACGTCACCTGGTCCTATGACCACCAAGTACATACAGCTGTGATACCTCCTACCTGTATGTCTCCTCCATCATCGAATATCAGTTCCAACTACATCACCAAAACCTTGTAACGTCACCTGGCCCTACTACCACCAAGTACATACAGCTGTGATACCTCCTACCTGTATGTCTCCTCCATCATCGAATATCAGTTCCAACTACATCACCAAAACCTTGTAACGTCACCTGGCCCTACTACCACCAAGTTCCTCCAACCTTTACCTGTTCATGTATGGTTTGTTTCTATTTATGACTTGTTATACTGACTGTCCGATGCAGCAGAGCTTTGTGGCACCTTATAAATAAACATTGATGATGATGATGATGTCCTCCTAGATCTAGGAGACCAGAAAACAGATGATTTTATCTTCCAATGTGGTGACGCTGGACAGCAGCTTGTTACAGGGGACAGAGTATAGTGAGCAGATGATGATCACATTAGCAATACCAAAGTTTATGTATAATACCCTTAAGTTACACACACAGGATTGGATACAGCAGTTGTCACTAATAGAAGAACAGACCTACAGAGAGGACCCTGAACATCCTCTGTGGAAGTAAATTGCCGACTTCACAAAGGATGAACCAGAATTTGGCTATTTCTTGGCTGCAGTGTTACTGATACATTTTTCACAACTACATGAAAAGTCATTTTTAACTGTACAAGTCACTCAAAAGAGCCAGAAACACCATCCAGAACCAAAAGTACCAACATTATTTATTTATTAATAAATGAAGGACAGGAAGTAAAAATGTAATCTAATCATCTAATAAGTAAATAATTAAACCTATGCCATATAATAATAGTTTCCTCTTAAACAAATCCAATGTTCCATAATCCCCCTATCATACTTGGTGTAGCAAAGTGGATTAATAAATGTTTTGATGATTTGAGTGGTAAAGACCCATTATGTTCCTCCATCCTTTCCAGCCGCAGCTCACTAAGTGTACGGTGATGGGTGAAACACCGGGAGCAGCAAACTACCAGGAGCTCTTGAAAACGACTCCAATTCTGGTAAGACTCATCTTCTTTATTCTTATCTTACAATCGGACCCAAAGAGCTGACAATCTTCTAGGTCAAAACGTCAACCAACTGCTGCACAAGTCCCTGACCCCTGTGTTACTTGAGGATATAAACTAAAACCAGGGTACATGTTAGGGCTTCACAGGCAACAGAATCATTTATATAGGGCAAATGTCCACAAATGAAGAAATGTTCCAAATTCACACCCAATTTAATGCAAACTAAGATGATCAGAAGAGATAGCATAATTCTATCAATGTAGAACTATGAAGCCAAGGCCACGATGAACTAAGAAAAGCTGTTCAATCACTGCCCAGTAGATATAGCTCTAACTGAAGGAAAGGGAAGTCAGCAGCCCATGCAGTCTGGCCATTTATTTGCAGCTCCACCACAGCCAAGACCTTTACTCTGCAGAAGTGACACTCCACACCATTGGGATGATCTCTTGCCCTCAGCCCTGAGAGCAAATCCCAAACAAGTTATTTTGAACCCTGCTATATTGCCCAGTAACACCCCACCCACACCAAATGTCCCAACTCCAGTAACCAATGACCAAAGATGAAGGATTAGGCTTCCAATCAGATATTTCACAGATTGGGACACAGGGATCTGGGGTCAGGTTATACTAGAAGCTACAATACACATTCTGTTGGGTGCAATGCTCAGGCCACTCACAGATCATTGGACAGAAAAGAGTCACAGCTATTTGCAGTGTAAAAGATAAAGACGACTCCATGAATCACCCATAGGTAGTTCCACATTTGATCATGTCTTGATCATGTACCTTTTCTTCTAACATTGGGATTGTGGCACTGAAAGGAGACAATATTTGGATAGCTTCTGTGGTGTCATATTGTAGTATTATAGAGTATGGATATCTACATAGTCTGTATGATATTTACAAGAAAGGAACAACACTGGAGTACTCATCCTGAGTACTTTAAACTCCCTCTTCTGTCTTTCATGAGATGTTTGTATCTACTCTCAGTCTACTTTGAGATGTCTCTTCTTTCCTCCATGTCTCCTCTCTGTTTCCTCCAAGCTGTCTCTCCTCCCCTCTATAACTTTTCTTAGAAGTCTTTACTTCTATAAAGCCGATACTCCATTGCTTCTTTGAAATGTATCTCCTCTCCTCCATGTTTCCTCTGAGATGTCTTTCCTTCCCTACATGTCTCCTCAAGATGTCTCTCATATCTTCCTTGTCTCCACTGAGATTCCTGGCCTCTAAATTTCTTCTGCACTGTTTCCCCTTTCCTGTATTGCTTCTCTTAGAGGTCTCTTTTCTTCTTTGCATATCTTCTGAAGAGCCTGTTATTCATTCCTCATTCCTTCCTCTTTTAAGCTGTCTTCTCATCTCCATGTCTTCTTTGACATGTCTCTTCTCTCATCCATGTTTTTTTTTAGATGTCTCTTCTCTCCTCTATGTCTTCTCAGAGATGTTTCTCTCCTTCATGTCTCCTTTGAACTATCTCTTCTTTTCTCCATGTCTCCTCTGTGATGTCTATCCTCTCTTACATGTCTCCTCTGATTTGTCTCCCCTATATATATTATTTTAAGGGTCTCTTTTCTTCTTCACATCCCCTCCTTCATGTCTCATCTGAGTTGTATCTTCTCTTCTGCATATTTTCTATGAGTTTGTCTGTCCTCTCTTTCATGTCTTCTCTGAGATTCTTATTCTTTTCTCCATGTTCCCTTTGAGATGTCTCCTCTTTTTCACATCTCTTCTGAGATGTCTATCCTCTAAAATGTTTATAAATGTTCTTTTTATCCTTTCCCCTGGATCAGTATATTGAGCTGTTAGTTCATTCATCATATCTCCCCTGAGTGGTCTAATCTCCTATTGGAAATCCTTCCATACTGTTAGTCCTCTGGATGGTCTCTCCTCTGTGAATATCTTCTGAGCGGTATCTGCTCTCTATGCCTTTGTTAGATGAATCAAGATACATAAATAAGAGATAATTTATCCATCCTCTAGGTGTCCTGTTTAAGGTCTACATACTGTCCCTTCTCTGAATGGTCTTTCTTCTCTTTAACTCCTCTGAGCAGTCGTTTATGTCTCCATTTTATGATTTAATCCATTACTCTAACCCCTGTCTGTCTCTTTATCTTGTTCCCCAGAACTGTTCAGTGGGATCGTGTCTCAGAACTATCTGTAACATCAGTGATCTGGATCTCCAGATATCGTTGACCTTCACAATCAGTGGCCCAGTGACTAAAGACTGGACCACACAGGTGGTGACACTGACTCCGGATAGTGTATTTCCATGTGTTAATATATTGTCCCATCCATGATGAGAAGATACATTGAGGTGTGAGGGATGTCTGGGAATGTGGGATACAAAATACATCAGATATGAATTATTTTCACCAATTTACATTTCTAAGTAATAGCCAAGAAGAAGAGTTTCTAATTACTGACTCGAGATCATCTTGTGTGTAATAATATGTTATCTCTGTTCAATAACATATTCTACAGTGATGTATAGATGACTCAGTGGTCACTACTAGGTATAATAAGAGATGCTGAGGTTCTTTCATGTGTGAGAGGTTCATGTGTAAGAGCTGTGTATGTAAGAGTCCCATGGGGGAGGTCTAGCACATGTGACATACATGAAGTGTGATATTTTTATATAAGGTTCCACCAGTTGACTTTAGATATTTCTATTTCTGATCTCAGACAGAACAGCTGAAAATTTCCCTCCAGAGTTCGGCAGAAATTGTATATGATTCCCGGACGTACCACCAGAGCCTGCATTTCATCAAAGCCCAGGTATTCGCCAGATACATGTGTCCATTAGACTTTTATTCCTGACATAGATAAGCCTGTGGGCACCCTCTGCCACTTCTGGGTATAGTTCCTTTCTGAGTTTCCCTTCAATATATTATTTTTGGTTAGTTTTCTTTCAACATATGGGCCTGGGCTGATTATTTTCTATATTTGGGCTTGTGGCAATTCCCTTCAATATCTGGGTGAGTAACATTTTGTTTCTTAAGGGCTAATTTATTAAACGGCAAAAAGCCACATGGCTGGTGAAAATGTAGCCCTATATTTCAAGGAAGCACCATCAGCGGTAACCACTGCTGGCGATAAGATTCGCCTGAGAAGTCTATTTTACAACAATGACGATGGTAAAACTATCACCGCAGTTCTGTTATCGTCATTTCAATGGAAAATATTTTTAAATATTTTTGGGCCACATGGTGGCTCAGCGGTTAGCACTTCTTCCTGACAGCACTGGGGTCATGAGTTCAATTCCTGACCATGACCTTATCTGTGTGGTGTTTGTATGTTCTCCCCGAGTTTGAGTGGTTTTCACCAGTTGCTCTGGTTTCCTCTCACACTCCAAGAAAAAATTACATACTAGTAGGTTAATTGGCTGCTGACAAAATTAATCCTAGTCTGTGTGTGATAGGAAATTTAGATTGTGAGCTTCAATGGACTGATGTGAATGTAATATAGTAATATAGTTGCGATACGTGGCGATATAAATCATAGTTACCAATGCTTGTTAGACCCATTTCTCATCCCTGTCTAGGTCCACCATCCTCTCTGGCCTCATTACGAGGTCCGTTCCATCTTTCTATACCACATAACGAGTCCCTCTGTTCTCGGTATCTCATTGTATCATCTCTTGCAGGCTCAGACAGTCCTAGAGGTTTACACCGAGTATAATTACTTCCCTATAATAATCGGGAGCAGTGTTGGTGGTTTGGTGGTACTGGCACTGATAGCCGCCGGGCTATACAAGGTGAGTGACAGAGACTGGTCATATAGATTCTCATTTTTCACATGTGTTTGTATGTGTGGCCTGATGTGTAGCTGTGTCTCATTTTTATCATTTTACTTTTTTTGGAGATTTTTTTCTATTTCTTGGTTTAAGTTCTTTAAATGTTACTGTATATTGTGTCTTCTCTCTGCAGCTTGGATTCTTCAAGCGTCAGTACAAAGAGATGCTGGAGAGTCCTGGAGATGGGAACGCTGGAGATGAGGCTCAGGTAGCTCAGGGACCACAGGAACCACAAACCAATGGAGATCCGGAGTGAGGCGGATGAGACGGTGTCACTGTGGTCCAGGTGTTTCCTGTTATCCTACACTTCTTTATGGCCATGGCCCACAGGAGGCATCACAAATTCCCCCTTTGGTGTCATATAGAGGCCCCTCTCTCTTTTGGGGAGTTTCTACAAAATAGGAAGAATCTAAAAACATTCAAGATAATGTCTTTGAAGGAACGACTGTACAATTTGATACCATATTATATTATAATCTACATATTTAAATCATTTCTAAGTGTAGGTAAAATATTCATTGCTCCTCTTATAAAAGGGACCATTATATATATATGTTAAAATCTGTTATGAGCACCAGTAGTTTGTATTATACTAGATCTATATATGATTGCAATATACAGTATATTTCTATATATTTGGGATTAAAATGATGATGATGATGATGATCCCCTGCTCCAGAGTAAATAGTACATTCAAATCTTATGGATTTTTTAGATTGGGAAAAATTGTGAAAGTGATGATGGCAGAATGACAGGCAGCTGGCTAGTGCTACAAATCACTACCTTATCATGGGCCTGATTAATTGTCTGAGCGCAACTTTAAACTGGACGTTTGTACGCTTTGCCTAAACAGTACTTGCCACACATAGACACACAGAACAGACTGTAGTATTATCACATGTGTAAGTGCAATAAAAGGTCACATCAAAACACATAAAAAAAATGTTGGATTGTAAAATAAAATAGCAGTTCTTATCAGTATAATTTTTTATATACATATTTATTTTTCAAATATATATTTTTTTATTTTTTTTTTGTTTGCAATATCTACATACAGTGGAAATAATAATCATGTGAACCCTTTGGAATTACCTGGATCTCTGCATAAATTGGTCATAGAATGTGATATGATCTTCATTTAAGACATACGAATAGACAAACACAGTCTGCTTAAACTAATAACACACAAATAATTATATGTTTTGATGTCTTCATTGAACGCACCATGTAAACCTTCACAGTGCAAGGTGTAAAAAGTATGTGAAACTTTGAATTTAATAATTGGTTGACCATCTCAAGGAAACAATAACACTTCCTGTAGCTGCTGATCAGACCAGCTGTCAGGAGGCATTTTGGAACATTCCTCCTTGCAGAACTATTTCATTTGAATGATATTCCTGGGATGTCTGGTGAACCGCTCTCATCAGGTCATGCCTGGGCATCTCAATCGGGTTGAGGTCAGGACTCTGACTAGGCCACTCCAAAAGTCTAATTTCCTTCTGTTGAAGCCATTCAGTTGTTTTTTTACTTCTGTGTTTTGGGTCGTTGTCCTGTTGCATCACCCAATGTCTGTTGAGCTCCAATAGACAGACAGCTAGCCTGACGTTCTTCTGCCAAATGTCCTGGTAAACTTTGGAATTCATTTTTCCATCAATAAGAACAAGCTCCCTAGGTCCTGAGGCAGCAAAGCAGCCCCAAACCATGACGCTCCCTCCACCACACTTCACAGTTGGGATGAGGTTTAAATGCTGGTGTGCTGTGCCTTTTATCTCTACACATGGTGTGATGTGCTCCTTCCAAACAACTCAACTTTCGTTTCATCTGTCCACAGAACATTTTGCCAGGAGCACTGTGGAATATCCAGATGCTCTTTAGCGAACTTCAGACGTGCAGCAATATTTTTTTTGGACAGCGGTGGCATCTTCTACGGTGCCCTCCCATGAACACCATTCTTCTTCAGTGTCTTATGTATTGTAGACTCATAAACAGTTACGTTTACAAGTTGCAGATAATTTTGTAAGGCTTTAGCTGGCACTAGGATTATTCTTAATCACTTTAAGCATTCTGCGCAGTGCAGTCATCTAAGCAGAATGGCCACTCCTAGAGAGACAGACAACAATTTGTGTTACCGTGGACTGATGAACACGAAGGCTTTTAGAGTCACTTTGTAACCCTTTCCAGCTTTATGCAAGTCAACAATTCTTAATATTATGTTTTCCGAGATCTTGTTTGAGGCATAATTCCCATCAGGCAATGCTTCCTGTAAATAGCAAACACCAAGTCTTGTCTCATTGACTTGACTCCAAGTTGGGTAACTCCTGATGCCAACTCGCTCTTTAAGAAGTCATTAGCCTAGGGGTTCACATACTCTTTCCAACTTATACTTTGAAAGGTAAATAGTCAAAGTAGACCATCTTGCCCGATAAACTGTCAACTTGTTCTTGCAGCCTAGTAAAATCTGTTCTTTCCCAGGCTGTAAGAGCACAGGATGAATCTATACTAAATAGCTCACTATACTTTGAAAACATTGTCAATAGAAATGATTAGCTAATTTGCATAGAATATTTTATCCAACCTCTTTTTTTCAGCTTTGTTAATACTCAACTTACTGTTATATACTGGCTCTAAACCTTGCTTGGAAGTTTTATTAAAAAGTATATAAAATAATAAAGTAAACGATGCCTGGGCCTTGTTGTATGGTTTAATACAGAGAAAGACCCACCAGCACACTGCTGTTAACCTGTAATAGAGCTGCTATTTCCTCTTGTACATAAAAGGCACATTTCTCAGTTACACATTTGCACATGCATGATAAGCCACCGACCACGTCACGGCGCTTCTGGTAACAGACACATAGTTTTTTGGTGCGATAATTTGGGGGTAGATCACTTCATAAATAAACAGAGTGCGTCTTCACCCCAGACGATATCTCTGTTACGCCACCTCATTCATGGCTGCCTAGAGCATGAAATCACATAATGCCCGCCATGTCCCGGGGGTCAATAGTGACATAGCTGATGCGCTATCTCGCTTTCAGTGGCGTAGATTTAAAGAATTAGTCCCACAGGCCAACAGCATAGTCATTCCCTGTCCCTCTTGAGTTTGGCAGATCATCACGCCGACATAAAGGGACTGGTGGAACGTGGGCTAGCGCAATTCTATTTACGGACTTACTGAGCAGCTTGGCACCAGTGGGTCCAATTCAGCAGAACCAGGGACACGTCAGTGGCAGGTCAGAGGGATGCGGTCATAGGATTTATGTGGCAGAAATTCAACGACGGGGCCTCGAAGGCTAGTATGTCGGCTATGCTGGTCGGTATTTTATATATGGCCCGACTCAATGGCACTGTTGATTTCCCCAAAGGGTTTATCATATCAATGGCGCTTAAGGACTGGGCACGAATGAGACCTATCATGGCAGATCCCCGGCATCCTATTACTTTACAAATGTTACCACAACTCATGCGGACCCTGACCGCAGTCGCTATGGGCAATTATGAGGTACTGTTATTTCGCACCGCGTTCACACTGGCGTTTTTTGCTGCTTTTAGGGTTTCAGAGTTAGTCGCCCAATCTAAAGCACAGAGTGCCACAGAATTGCTTACTAAAAATTTGATTACACTGGAAGATCACCTGAATTGCAAAATAGCTAGATCCAAAACTGACCTGCCCAGTAGGGGGTGTTAGCTATACATTCATGACCAAGATTATAGGGAAATATGTCCAGTTATCCTCTCCCCTCAATTTACCTTAGTCAGACCAGACAGCCCGGTGTTATTAGGTCACAAAAATGGTTTGCAGTTAACTAGGTACTAATTTAATGCCATTTTGAAGCAGTCGATAAAATATCTAGGTTTAGACCCATTGTTATATGGCACCCAGTCCTTTAGGATTGGGGCGGCTACGTCAGCAGCTTTGACGGGATCATCCATGGAGGTCATAAAGGCGTTGGGTAGATGTAAGTCAGCAGCCTACAAGACTTACATTAGGCCTAATGTATAAGTGCTGTGTGGTTTGTTGTGCTAACTTGCCCTTGTTTTGTTTCTTGATTCACCTTATGTCCTCAAGCAATCTCTGGCCTCACCTCTCCTTTACATCCAACTTCTTTCCTCCTCCCACCTCCCCTCCTTCGTGGAATACCTCCTTCCCTTTCCTGGTTACCCAAGGCTCCTCCGCTCGTTGTGTTAAGCGAGGGCATGAAGGGATATTTCCCGTTTTTTCCCTGGATCTAGGCCTGATTAGTGGTAAGCCTCCAGAGTTTAATTTGGGTTTTTACCTTCAGTTGGGTGACCTATCCTTCCCCAGTAACTCTACCACACCCCCACCTCTATTCTCCATTCTGTTCTCCATCCGATCTATTCTCCAGGCTTGGCATACTAGTCGCTTTACATCACCCTATCTGGTAGCACTATGGTGCGTTATGTGTAATGCCTATTGTCCATATTGCGATGCATAACACTCTATCTCTCCCTGCAGGTTTTACTTCAGCTGCTAAGAGTGTTTGGATCATCTGCCATTCGTATACATTCTAGGCAGCTAAGCACTCTAGGGTTAAGACCAGGTTTGAGAAATTGGCTGATGTTCAGATTGGTTGGCTGGGTAGACGGGGTTTCTGTTGGCCCAATTTCCTGCCATGATTAAAGCATCAA
The DNA here is from genome assembly GCF_038048845.1 of Mixophyes fleayi. Lineage (NCBI taxonomy): Eukaryota > Metazoa > Chordata > Amphibia > Anura > Limnodynastidae > Mixophyes > Mixophyes fleayi. The sequence continues at coordinate 1,502,617 of NC_134408.1, read as the reverse complement.
ATAGGGCAATGGGTGCCCCTGACATTTTGGTCATTCATTTGGGTGGGAATGACTTAGACAAATGAAAATCCCTCTAACTGATTATTCGTATTAGAGAAGATCTGCAGTTTATTAGTACCAGATGAGCTGCCACTACGATAGGCTGGTCCGCTATGATCCTACGATTGACTTGGAGGTCAGTAATCCCATTGAAAACTATCCTGAAAATGGCGAGACAGCTGAATAGTGCAATTCAGAAAGTTACTAGGTTCCTTAGGGGCTTGTCATAGATCACCCAGCGATTACAGCGGATAGGAAAAAGCTTTACAGGAGAGATGGTGTGCACCCCTTGGATGAGGGGCTAGATATATTTTTATGGAGAGGTTATTGTCGAAGTTGAGGTTTGGTTTGGATGATGGCCGGCTGCTTCGCCTATAGGCCAGCAGCTTGCTAGGAAGGCACTGCGGTCAGCGGCTGATACACACGGCATTATCATGATTGGCCACAGGTCTCTGTCCCCTTCGAAGCAACGGTAGCTCTTGGTCCTTCAGTGGGGAGGATCCTTGTCCAGCTCAGTGAGGGAGGGCAGGTGAGTTTAGAGGGGGTGCAGTTACTCTGACTCCAGGTTAGGGCCAGCCAAGCATTTAAAAGCTATTTCCGTTTTAAGTGGATTCACGGCGGTTCGCCATGTCCACGCTTGGATCTGGGTATCAGTCTGGTAGATGTCCCGCAGTAATATTTCAGTGCCACCAAATTTATTTAAGAAAACAATGACCTTCTTTAGCCACTTTATTTATGTCTCTGTGTCTTTATTTTTAGATCATTTACTGAAGTACATAAAGGTCTTGTGAAGGGGAAGAATGGCATACACAGTGACCTATATAATGACTCAGCAGCTTGTCAAGCCAAATTATGTGCTCCTAACTCGTGGCCCTTTACTGGTAAAGAAGGTCTACTTCATCCTCCATGGACCCATAGGAATCTTCTAGAGCTTCAATGTAGTCCTGAGCTTGTTTGCTGCTCTTCTGGGTCTCTTTGACAGGATCCTCAGGCTCTCAACAATTCTCTGTCTCTTTTTATAGCTGCTGAAAATTGTAACTCCTCCACATATTGGGTGTGGCTGAAGAAGAGGGCTATAACTCCAAGGGGTAAATGTATCAAGCTGTGAGGTTCCAGCAGGTTTGAAAAGTGAAGATGTTGCGTTTGGCAACCAATCAGAGTATAGTTATCATTTTGTAGAATGTACTAAATGAATGATAGATAGAATCTGATCGGTTGCTATAGGCAACATCTCTACTTTTTCAAACCCGCAGGAAACTCGCAGCTTGAAACACTTAACCCTTGGAGTTATATCACTCTGATCAGCAGGGAAGAGAAAGATCTGGAAATTAAAAGAATATAGATTTTTAACATATGAGTTATACTCAGTTAATATAAATACAGTAGGAATTGAAGTTTATAAACAGGAGGAAAATGTTGTGTCCCGGCAGCCATGTAAAATGTTGAGAAATATATATAATCAGTAGAAATATATGATGTCTGGAAATGGGATCTGTAAGGATTTCTGCCTGTGCATAGACTAGAGCGAGAGTAACATTGTGACTCATTTCTTGACATTATCACATTACTGAGCTACCCTGTGCTGGTCTCATATCTCACTGTCACGTACTGTACAGTAATAACTAATGGATCATTCCACATCCGATCACCCAAAAAAACATGAACTGTCCACCACCCATCTCAGATTTTTTTGAAAATTTTTTAGTTAAGAGAGGATGTCAAAACAACTCTTTCTGCCAAATATCTCAACTGTCTGACAATTAGTTGATTAAATATTGATTTTTCAATTTATTAAATATTTTACTAATCGCAGCTTCTTTATCCAGTTTATTTGAAGTCTTGCAGGTGTTTATTAAGGAATCGACACAAAATTTGGACCCCTAAGGTAACTCTTCCTCCCGAATCCAAAAATCCAAACCAAATTACTTTATCTGCCTCATGTTTTGCGTTATGGCAAAAAAGCACATTTTTCGAATATAATTAAAAACGCTAGATTCAATTGACATTAGGGATCCCATTTTTGGGAGGTGTTTAAAAAAGGTATAATTTACTACCACAAAAAAAAACCAGCCGGGTTCTCTCTTTCATAGTGGAGAAAAAAAAATAATGAAGTTGATGCTCGATTACTGCTGTACAGCATACATAATATACACATTGTTAAAAACCATACCAAAAAAGTGAACTAAACTGAGGCAATGGGATAAAACTCCCATACAGGAAATGAAACAAACAGAAACTGATGGGAAGGGGATTCCCTTTAGAGAGACCAAAACTGAGACTTTCCAGAGAAAGAGAGAGAGAGACACAGAAACAGTCAGTCATGGCAGCTGCTCATGTGGTAATCTTTTACATACAGACTGCCATATTACTATCTACTCAAAAACCATTGGATTACACAGCTGGGACCACTTTACATTTAACATTAGGGATCCCATTTTTTGGGGGTTTGTTTAAAAAAGGTATATATTACTACCACAAAAAAATCAGCCGGGTACTCTGGGGCACATTTATCAATATTCACATAAAGTGAAAAGTAGTTTTCAATCCTTATTGCAATGATAAGGATTGAACTACTTCTCACATTTATGTACAGCCCTGCACAGAGACAGCAGTTCCGAAAAACTGCTGTTTCAGTGATAAAAAAAATCATACTTACCCCCCTCTTCGGAAGCGCTGTCTTCGGGTCTTCTCTTCACTCTTCAATTGCACATGTCCAGTTCCAAGAACTGGACATGCGCACACAGATCCCCTCTCTGTCTCTGCAACGATAGTTGCAGAGAGAGCACTTAGTGACAGGGAGGGATCATGTGATCCCTCCACACATGCGCTGTCCAGCTCTGCTCTCCGGAGCAGAGCTGACAGCATTAGATGTCTTCCATTCGGATGATGTACGCCAGCTTCAGCTGTACATTAACATGACAAGTTCCTGAAAAAAATGTTTTTTCGGGACTTGTTAGATTGCGGCCAGGAGCAGTCACCATTCTGTTGAATGGTGACTGCTCCCAAAAACGAAGAGGAATGCAAAGCAGCAGATATCCATGATATCTGCTGCGATGCCCCCTTAATAAATTTGCGGAGGACACTGTGGGACCTTAATGACCCGTTAAAAGCACTATCGTGCTTTATTAAATATGCCCCTCTGTTTGATAGTGGAGAAAAAAAATAGTGAAGTTGATGTTCAATTTCTGTTGTACCGCATACATAACACAAGAAACCATGAAATTTAAAACCTTTAACATAACTGAAGTTGAGTCAACAATCTCATTATTTTTCCCCTGTTTGGAACTTGTTGTAACAGTCTGTAATTCTCCTTAAAGTGTCAGCAGAAAGTGTATACTGCCTTCCAGTACTTCCTTGGATTGTAGGGACTTCCGTTACACAGAGGACGTGAATAAAAGGATCAAAACACTTAACTCTTGAAGGCCAGGACAGCACATTTGTTGATTGGTTTCATGCAGTCTATCAGCACATCTTGTTCCTCCTCATTACATTGAATGATATACCCAATGTACCAGATGTTACCATACACTGCTGCTATCTATGTTCCACATTGCAGATCACTTTTGTTCTGTGGTCATAGTGACACTAATTTTGGTTCCTCCTGTCTTTATGTCATCTGATGACAATCGATATATATGTAGCTCATCATTACGAATAGGCCGAAATCTGTGTTGAGAACGTGTTCCTGCCACGGTGTTTGCTGTTTCTAGACGGCTATGCAGCTTGGTTTTGCAGTCTTGTATTTCGTTTTGTGACATGTAAAAAAACTTTATGCCATGTACATTTTCATTTGCCCAGGTCCAAAGGCATCAAGATGTGATGGGTTTCCACTGCCTGCAGACTGGTGTGTGTGTGGCTAGATGTTTATCTGTTCCTCCAATGCCATCACATGGACTCTTACCAGGAGATGTGGCAAAAAAATTAATTCTGCTTGAACGTTGAAGTCATCTTTATTGAAGGATAAATTAAAAAAGTTTTTGCACTTCTTGTATTGTGCTCTAGCACCATCACTAAAGTAGTAAACATACTCCAATTTTGACAATAGTATCGCTAAGTGTTTCATAACTACCGTAATGAAGGCATGCACAGTTATGGCTACATGGTCACAGGTATCGCTAATAACGCACAGGTTCACTCAGTTTAAAATGTCACAATCATTTTGCCTAAAATATACAACAAGCTGACAGTCACCATGTTCTTTGGTCCACTTCAGTGACATAACTTTTAAGCTTTTTCTGGCTCCTTTTTTTGTGAAACAAGAAAGGATTACAGCATGTTCTCTGAAATTCTTCATATCTTAGCAGCAGAAGCTTTTCATGAAGGGAGCAGACTGAGGTTTCAGGATCATTGGTTACTGCATTTGAAACTTCTGTTCTCAGAATCAAAAGTTCTTTTTCTTCATCTGTAAAGTGGTCCCAGCTGTGTAATCCAATGGTTTTTGAGTAGATAGTAATATGGCAGTCTGTATATATAAGATTACCACATGAGCAGCTGCCATGACTGACTGTTTCTGTGTCTCTCTCTCTCTTTCTCTGGAAAGTTTCAGTTTTGGTCTCTCTAAAGGGAATCCCCTTCCCATCAGTTTCTGTTTGTTTCATTTCCTGTGTGGGAGTTTTATCCCATTGCCTCAGTTTAGTTAACTTTTTTGGTATGGTTTTTAACAATGTGTATATTATGTATGCTGTACAGCAGTAATCGAGCATCAACTTCATTATTTTTTTTTCTCCACTATGAAAGAGAGTACCCGGCTGATTTTTTTTGTGGTAGTAATTCATACCTTTTTTAAACACCCCCCCAAAAAATGGGATCCCTAATGTCAATTGAATCAAGCGTTTTTAATTATATTAAAAAAAAAGTGTTTTTTTTCTGCCGTAAGGCAAAACATGAGGCAGATAAAGTAATTTGGTTTGGATTTTTGGATTCGGGAGGAAGAGTTACTTTAGGGGTCCAAATTTTGTGTCGATTCCTTAATAAACACCTGCGATACTTCAAAAAAAACTGGATAAAGAAGCTGCGATTAGTAAAATATTTAATAAATTGAAAAAACAATATTTAATCAACTAACTGTTAGACAGTTGAGATATTTGGCAGAAATAGTTGTTTTGACATCTTCTCTTAACTAAAAAAATTTGTAGAAATCTGAGATGGGTGGAGGACAACTCTGGTTGAACTGACATGGGATGACCCTACTGTGAAAAACTTTCACTTTAAAGCATGATGAGGAAGTTTCACTGACGGATATTGTGGTGGTCATTTCATGTTTGATGGGTGGAGACGCTGCATCTAAAAGGACGGTTGTCAGGAGAATCATTTTGTAGCTGTTCCTGTTGATGAGACCGTTGTACCTGGAGCTGGTGTGATGGATGTAATCCTCCTCTGTCTGGGTGAGTGCAGTGATGGAGGGTCTGATGTTATAATGAATGGAGGAGATGGAGGGAGGACAAGGTAGAGATTATATATAACTAGGATCACAGAGGAGATGTATGAGAACCTGGAGCTGGTGTGATGGATGTAATCCTCCTCTGTCTGGGTGAGTGCAGTGATGGAGGGTCTGATGTTATAATGAATGGAGGAGATGGAGGGAGGACAAGGTAGAGATTATATATAAGTAGGATCACAGAGGAGATGTATGAGAACCTGGAGCTGGTGTGATGGATGTAATCCTCCTCTGTCTGGGTAAGAGCAGTGATGGAGGGTCTGATGTTATAATGAATAGAAGAGATGGAGGGAGGACAAGGTAGAGATTATATATAACTAGGATCACAGAGGAGATGTATGAGAACCTGGAGCTGGTGTGATGGATGTAATCCTCCTCTGTCTGGGTAAGAGCAGTGATGGAGGGTCTGATGTTATAATGAATGGAGGAGATGGAGGGAGGACAAGGTAGAGATTATATATAAGTAGGATCACAGAGAGATGTATGAGAACCTGGAGCTGGTGTGATGGATGTAATCCTCCTCTGTCTGGGTAAGAGCAGTGATGGAGGGTCTGATGTTATAATGAATGGAGGAGATGGAGGGAGGACAAGGTAGAGATTATATATAAGTAGGATCACAGGGAGATGTATGAGAACCTGGAGCTAGTGTGATGGATGTAATCCTCCTCTGTCTGGGTGAGTGCAGTGATGGAGGGTCTGATGTTATAATGAATGGAGGAGATGGAGGGAGGACAAGGTAGAGATTATATATAAGTAGGATCACAGGGAGATGTATGAGAACCTGGAGCTGGTGTGATGGATGTAATCCTCCTCTGTCTGGGTGAGTGCAGTGATGGAGGGTCTGATGTTATAATGAATGGAGGAGATGGAAGGAGGACAAGGTAGAGATTATATATAAGTAGGATCACAGGGAGATGTATGAGAACCTGGAGCTGGTGTGATGGATGTAATCCTCCTCTGTCTGGGTAAGAGCAGTGATGGAGGGTCTGATGTTATAATGAATGGAGGAGATGGAGGGAGCACAAGGTAGAGATTATATATAAGTAGGATCACAGAGAGATGTATGAGAACCTGGAGCTGGTGTGATGGATGTAATCCTCCTCTGTCTGGGTGAGTGCAGTGATGGAGGGTCTGATGTTATAATGAATGGAGGAGATGGAGGGAGGACAAGGTAGAGATTATATATAAGTAGGATCACAGAGAGATGTATGAGAACCTGGAGCTGGTGTGATGGATGTAATCCTCCTCTGTCTGGGTAAGAGCAGTGATGGAGGGTCTGATGTTATAATGAATGGAGGAGATGGAGGGAGGACAAGGTAGAGATTATATATAAGTAGGATCACAGAGAGATGTATGAGAACCTGGAGCTGGTGTGATGGATGTAATCCTCCTCTGTCTGGGTGAGTGCAGTGATGGAGGGTCTGATGTTATAATGAATGGAGGAGATGGAGGGAGGACAAGGTAGAGATTATATATAAGTAGGATCACAGGGAGATGTATGAGAACCTGGAGCTGGTGTGATGGATGTAATCCTCCTCTGTCTGGGTAAGAGCAGTGATGGAGGGTCTGATGTTATAATGAATGGAGGAGATGGAGGGAAGACAAGGTAGAGATTATATATAACTAGGATCACAGAGGAGATGTATGAGAGATCTGAAAGAAAATAACTGGAATCAAAGTGGATTTCTGTAGATAAGAATTCTCCACTAATGTTCATTTGCAGCCTCATTTTACTTACTTCACCTATTTAAATGTTCTCCATATATTTCAATGATAAAGAAGAAGACATTGGCATATATGTAGCAGTATATATATATATATATGAGATATTGGTCCTCATTCTCTGTGAGTTCCGACACCCACATCCAGGGTTCATGCATCACTGTCAAACAGGTAAATCCCTGGCTCTCACCTCACTACAGAGGAGGCTAAAATGTGACAAGTAGGTTGGCTTCTGAAACACAACTAAATAACCCTTTGTAGGTCAGCAGCTACGACCACTTTACACATTACGTTCAAACAGGATGAAAAATGAGCAAGATAATTATAAAGCAAACTTCACAGGCGCTCCATGCACAAAATGCAGCTACAATTCCTCAAAACATAAACCACCCAATAAATGTAACAACAATACGATATACACAAATAAGAGAAATCTCCTAGCGCCTCTTATGTATAGGAAATTAGTAAATATACAAAAAAAATGAGGCAATGCAGGGCTAAAACAGCCCTTGTATTAGACCTTCTAAAAATTCAGTATAACTTCATTCAAACATATCGAGGCTGAAAATAGAATCATATCTTATCTATCCAAAGATGCGCCAGCCACGCAAGAAATGCAGAGTGAAATACCAATAAAATAATAAAAACATAAACCAATATAAATTATAAAGAATAATAAAAATAAAAAATTTTAAATAAATAAACTAAACCAGTCTACTGAACACAGGTTTCTTTCAATAAAGTGTAGTCCCGGTACAAAATACCCTTCTCCGCTGGATGCTCCGTCAATCTGTGGGTATCATATGCAATGTGCTCTAACGAATTCCCATATAGTCAGTGGAACTTCAAGCTCACAATTCTATATTTCTGATGTGCTGAACATTCTCATATTCATCCACGTAGACAATGATATATAGAAATAAAGAAAAAACAGAGAACCATAGCGTAATACTGCATATATCACGAGACAGTTAGGAGTGGTGTATAAACTCACTTTTATTATGTCTCTTAAAAATAGCGTGTGAAGACATAAAACCCACTCTGTGTGAGTAATGCTCATACCAGATTTAAAAAGGTAAAAGGCTTCCAAACAAGCAGCTGAACAAACCCGGGTTGTTACAGTCTTGGTCGGCTCCTTTCCGAGGAATTACTCCACAGGTTCATCTGCAACCAACGCGTTTTTAACTTTGGAAAGTCTTTGTCAAGGCAAAGCAGGTGTGTCATAATTGAGTCTTTATATCCTCTCCAATCAGAGAGGTTAATAATACTGAATAAATATATCACATAAAACAAATACATTTCAAAATAAGACCTAAAAGAAATCACTCTCTATTGTGATATATGTGATCGAATACAAGAGAAGAATATCTTTACAAAGATCTTCACCTAAACATATATCCTCCAAACATATCTATTAGTGTCAATAGACATCGGCATGTTCAAACAGAGAACTCGATATAGCCTGCGATTCAGACAGACATCATTCGTCCGCCCTGAAACACTATTAAAACTATACCAAGCTTTCAGCCGTAATTAGGACATCATATGGGCACATTTATCAATATTCACATAAAGTGAAAAGTAGTTTTCAATCCTTATCGCAATGATAAGGATTGAACTACTTCTCACATTTATGTACAGCCCTGCACAGAAACAGCAGTTCCGAAAAACTGCTGTTTCAGAGATAAAAAAAATCATACTTACCCCCCTCTTCGGAAGCGCTGTCTTCGGGTCTTCTCTTCACTCTTCAATTGCGCATGTCCAGTTCCAAGAACTGGACATGCGCACGCAGATCCCCTCTCTGTCTCTGCAACAATAGTTGCAGAGAGAGAGCGCTGAGTGACAGGGAAGGATCATGTGATCCCTCCACACATGCGCTGTCCAGCTCTGCTCTCCGGAGCAGAGCTGACAGCATTAGATTTTTTCAATTCGGATGATGTACGCCAGTACATTAACATGACAAGTTCCCGAAAAAAATGTTTTTTCGGGACTTGTTAGATTGCGGCCAGAATGGCGACTGCTCCCAAAAACGAAGAGGAATGCAAAGCAGCAGATATCCATGATATCTGCTGCGATGCCCCCTTAATAAATTTGCAGAGGACACTGTGGGACCTTAATGACCCGTTAAAAGCACTATCGTGCTTTATTAAATATGCCCCTATATTGAGATCTAATGAATCCTTTTGCTTGAAACACTAAATATTCACCATAAGTCCTATCTATTCAATATACCTAACAATTCTATATGCTACAGAAGTATGTCTTAGTTATATCGGGTAATTATGAATGTAAAAAAATATATATGATGATAAAAGTAATAAGTTGGAAAATCACCAGGATGCAACGGACAATCTAGTAAGAAAATCCTATGCAGCATAGTAAATATAGTATCCTTATCCATACCTGTTACTCAGTAAGTAAGATTAAGATGAAGCTCGCAGGTGATTTTAATACCTCTCAGATAATTTATATCCATAAAGGATGTTAAAATATAATGTTGTTTCCTCATTGTAAAAACATTTAATCTCTCTATAGATGTATATATTATAAGATCTATACTGAAAGAGAATCTTTAGTCCCGTTACTTCAAAAATGAGCCTCCAACTATAACCTAAAAATATACGGCTAGACAGTCCCCCAATAATACTGCACATTCCTCAAAGGGAAAGCCTATATAAAGAGGTTAAAACATACTATAAAGACCCAAAACGGAAAAACATCCTAGAGCTCAGATCAATAACAACGTAATATATAGCCCTCATAAAAAGGTCAAAATACTGCAAACGATAAGTCGTATTGAAATAATCAACATTGACAGATTAGGAATCATTCAGAATCCATTTAAGCTCAAAGTCAGCATTTAAGCCTCCTGAAGAAAGAATTTTTAGACGGTATATCCATTCCATTCACATTTAGCGAGAGCCACCAGGAGCGTCTCTCTTTCTCCAATTATTATCAATTTTATCAATCACTAGAAAAGTTTTCAAATGACTCACTGAACAATCATGACAACTCTTAAAATGCGATGATACAGAATGATTGTCAGAACCCCTTTTAATATTACGCAGATGTTCTGCTAACCTTATTTTCAGGGGACGAGAGGTGCGACCAACATAAAATAAATTACAAGAACATTGAAGCAAATATATTACATTTGAGGTATTACAGCTAATACATTTTCCAATACTATATTTAGTACCTTTAACTTCAAAGTTAGAAACTTTTATACATAACGTTTATAAATTAAAAAAAGTTTATAAATAAATTGTGTTTATTCTCTCAAAATAGTGTTTACAGTCTGATCATTTTTCAAAATATCCCATTGTTTTCTTATAATCTTCTCAATGCTTTTAAATTGAGAGCAATATCGAGTGATAAATGCTGAGTTGTTGTCATCCAGTTAATTTTATTTTTGGTTTTTCTTTCAAGGTGTCCTTTCTATCTATCTATCTGAGAAATTTTTCTATAGTTTTCTCAAGTAGTTGTTTATTGTATCCTTTAGCTAAGAATTGGTTTTTCATTTCTGCTGTTTGTTTTTCTAAGATAACAGGTACCGTGCAGTTTCTTTTCAATCTTAAAAATTGGCCCATAGGTACATTTTCTAACCAGCTTTGGTGATGAGCACTAGATGTTAATATGTACAAATTGGAATCTGTAGGTTTTTTAAAAACTTTGTTATAAATGGTATTATTCTGAATATAAATAGTTAAATCTAAGAAGTCTATAGAACTCTTGCTAATATTGAAACTGAATTCCACGTTGATGGTGTTCTTGTTCAGAAAGTTACAAAAGGAGTCTAAACTGGAAAGATCTCCTCTCCAGATGAACATAACATCATCTATATAACACATCCAGATCACCAAGTTCGCCCCAAAAGGACCATTAGTCCATATAACTGCTCCTCCCAATAAGCGAGGAACAGTTTGGCGTAACTCTGGGCGAACTTGGTGCCCATCGCCGTACCAATACATTGCAAAAATACTTTCCCTCAAAATAAAAATAATTATTAGCTGTGGGTTCCGACACCCACATCCTGGTTTCATGCATCACTGACACACAGGTAAAATCTGCAGCAGTCTCCTCACTACATAGGAGGCTAAAATGTGACAAGTAGGTTGGCTTCTAAAACACAACTAAATAACCCTTTGTAGGTCAGCAGCTATGATCACATTACATTCAAACAGGATGAAAAATGAACAACATGAAATAATAGGTCCAGGTGTATTGATGATATGTGGCAGAAACATAAAATAAACACAAATAGCCTCTTATTGCTACAACATCAAAGCATAGTGTCCTTACAATGTAATCTCTATTAGTGTATCTGCTTTACTTGTTTACTCTAGTAATTAACAAAGTATTCATGTATTACACTCTCCAGATAGTAATAATAATAATATGATGTGTGTTTTATGTGACTATATAGATTTGGTCCTGAAATTAAGTCACTGATCTAATTCATGAACGTTTTAGTCAAAGAGCAGCTTGATGCTGTAAATATCCCTTTAATAGGACACAATATACAACATATTATATGTTCTAAGTAATATATACAGGAAGAGATAAAGTTATTATTAGTGAGGATGGAGAAAGAGCCGACATAGTAATGAAGAGCTAGAAAATAATGTGGCAATGTCCTGAAATGTCAGAGGAGATGATGAGGAAGGAGCGAGTGTGGTGAAGTGAGAGGGTGCGGTGTGGGTAACAGAGTTGCTGTGATGAAACCTTGGTACTTTATGTAATGTAAAGGTGACATGAGATCCACCCTTCCACCACTTTATTTCCACCCCTGTCATTAATGATACTGTTTGTTCTAAGATATTGCAGGTTATAGCTTCATTTATGGCTGTAATTAATCATTAGTGAGCGGACATCACACTTACGTGTGTTTTTGTGAAGCTTTGTGTGTACATTGAGGAGAGTGCACCTAGCTATGTCCTGCAGCTGGAGGGTGCAACGTGTGACCTATTAAATACACAATGTAGATGCGTAAAGATACAGAACGTTACACACACAAACTTGCTGAACTGGTGACGGTGTCCTGGCTCATCACTTATCCACCTTGTTTGGATTAATAGCAGCTGTGGTGGACCCTGAACAATTTGGCCTCAGGAGTGTTGGTAGAATGTACAATGTACAATGTACCATTAATAGTAGAGGATGATAACGATCTCCACTAGCACTGACTTGGTGCACACGTACTCTTTGTAGTGGAAGTGACTGAGCGTCCTTCTAAAGACCAAAGACTGTTCCTAAAGATGAGTCCTCTCCACCTATGTAACGTGTACTCCGTTATTTGCATAGTACAACTTGCTCCATCTGTGCAGAGATGAGTTTTCAGGGAGTCTTTTACGGGGTGTGTAGGGGTGACCAACGCGTTTCGTCCTTAGACTTCGTCAGGGATGTCCGCTCGGCCCCAGTCACGCTACCGCTCAGTACACGCTACAATCCAATCTAACTGCAGCGCCTACCCACGGGACAGAGAGACCGGCTGACCACCACCAAACTGCTCTTGTAAGAGCTTCCAAAGCAAAAGTAAACACATACACCCGCAAATCACTATATAACCCACCACAGCAGAACACATAGCCTCATAGACCACACAAACTGCAAAACACACATTAGTTTAGCATTAGTACATCTCAGTACCAACTAGCACACATCACTAGAGGCAATCACAACACTACTGCCCTCTATTGAAAGCTCTAAACAACCAAGAGCTTAAAACACCCCCGCAGAGCTACAGACACATCCCATACAGAAGGTACCAAACCACAACAATATACATTGCACTAGGGCTGTAAACAGGGCAAAGAGCTAAAGACCCACACCAGCAAAATGGGCTATAACCTACTGCTTACCCACAAGCACCAGGAGTATATTGTTGGTACCGCATCTGTATCTTTGTTCTCTACAATGCCCCTCTATATATTACTGTACACGGACAATACCCCTCTATATATTACTGTACATGGACAATACTCCTCTATATATTACTGTACATGGACAATACCCCTCTATATATTACTGTACATGGACAATACTCCTCTATATATTACTGTACATGGACAATACCCCTCTATATATTACTGTACACGGACAATACCCCTCTATATATTACTGTACATGGACAATGCCCCTCTATATATTACTGTACACGGACAATACCCCTCTATATATTACTGTACATGGACAATACTCCTCTATATATTACTGTACATGGACAATACTCCTCTATATATTACTGTACACGGACAATACCCCTCTATATATTACTGTACATGGACAATACCCCTCTATATATTACTGTACATGGACAATACCCCTCTATATATTACTGTACACGGACAATACCCCTCTATATATTACTGTACGTGGACAATACCCCTCTGTATATTACTGTACATGGACAATACCCCTCTATATATTACTCTACATGGAGAATAATTCTCTATATATTACTGTACACGGACAATACCCCTCTGTATATTACTGTACATGGACAATACCCCTCTATATATTACTCTACATGGAGAATACTTCTCTATATATTACTGTACACGGACAATACCCCTCTATATTACTGTACATGGACAATACTCCTCTATATATTACTGTACAGGGATAATACCCCCTCTATATATTACTGTACGTGGACAATACCCCTCTATATATTACTGTACATGGACAATACCCCTCTATGTATTACTGTAGTTTCTCCTAATTCTGTCTCTTTTCCTGGTTCTTGTGCTGAGAACTGTACAGTTACTGGTTCCTTATGCTGGATTTATTGTTCAATGCTTGTAGTAATTTTCTATGTATATTTGCACAATACCACTTCCTTTGTGGCTATAATCACCAGTATCTGTGTGAGACTGCTCAGTGCAACCTCTGTACTGTATGTTCTTTATGTCAGTATCGAGATTTTTCTGTACACATTGAGCAGTAACTCAGTACTAATACTGCCTATATTCTGCCTCTTTAGCCCAGTGCTCAGTATTACTTAGTATCACTTCTTAATCTGTCTCTATAGGCCAGTGCTCAGTACTACTTAGCATCTGTTCTTCCTCTCTCTATAGCCCAGTGCTCAGTATTACTTAGTATCGCTTCCTACTGTGTCTCTATAGCCCAGTGCTCAGTATTACTTACTGTGTCTCTATAGCCCAGTGCTCAGTATTACTTACTGTGTCTCTATAGCCCAGTGCTCAGTATTACTTACTGTGTCTCTATAGCCCAGTGCTCAGTATTACTTACTGTGTCTCTATAGCCCAGGGCTCAGTATTACTTAGTATCGCTTCTTACTGTGTCTCTATAGCCCAGTGCTCAGTATTACTTAGTATCACTTCTTACTGTGTCTCTATAGCCCAGTGCTCAGTATTACTTACTGTGTCTCTATAGCCCAGTGCTCAGTATTACTTAGTATCGCTTCTTACTGTGTCTCTATAGCCAAGGTGTCAGTATTACTTAGTACCACTTCTTACTGTGTCTCTATAGCCCAGGGCTCAGTATTACTTACTGTGTCTCTATAGCCCAGTGCTCAGTATTACTTACTGTGTCTCTATAGCCCAGTGCTCAGTATTACTTAGTATCGCTTCTTACTGTGTCTCTATAGCCAAGGTGTCAGTATTACTTAGTACCACTTCTTACTGTGTCTCTATAGCCCAGGGCTCAGTATTACTTAGTAGCTATTCCCTGTGACAGTGAAGATTTCCTATGGTCGCAGTTTGCAGAGACAGAAAATCTTCCGCTGCACAATCTACTAATAGAAGTTTGCTGGTGCAGCTGAGTGATACTTGCTGTCTGCGGTAGGAGTCAATCAGTGTCATCACTGGCCAGGGGGTGTAATAAATAGGGAGAAGCCATAAATCCAGGGGTGTGTTCTCCCTTTAATAAATAGACCCCTTATTCTGTCTATATTGCCCTGTGCTCAGTATTACTTAGTCTCAATATTATTGAACATTAACTGGGTAATTAAACATGATGCTATTGCATGTGTCTGCCCAGGAATAATATTTTTTGAATATGAGCTTTGGTTACAGCAGGGTTCACAATATTACAGAGGGCCTCATAGGCTGTATCTGTCCCTAACCCATGGCCCACTATGATGAGTCCTCTATATGGTCCATGTTAGGACAGCACTGGTTGTCACTAGCACTAGTAATAATAGTATTATTCATATAGCACTTTTCTCCCAGTAAGACTCGAAGCACGTTACACTTTTGCAGGCGATGAGGCAGCCATCTTGGGTGCACTCAGTCATTGTACCGAGTCATCATTTACATCCGTCCCTGTTACAATGGAGCTTACAGTCTAACCTACCAGTATGTTGTTGGACTGTGAGAGGAGACCCACACAAACATGAGGAAAACATACAAACCCACACAGATAGGTTGGAAATAAATCCTTGACCCCAGCAATGCGAGGCAACAATACTAACCACTCAATCACTGTGTTGTCCCATAAGAGTTGTTGCAAACGCTCTCTATGTGTGCAGCAAGTTTAAGGTGTGTCGGACCATAGAAACCACTAAATTGAGACACAGTTTGCTGAGCTTGTTAGAGAGGTCATCGACTAATGACATAATGTTGCTGTGTGTATGATTTGTGTAATCATTTATGTATAACGTGTTTCTATCTCTGTGTTTTCTGGTCTCTCTTCCTCTATTTACATGGCTGCAGTCCAGAGGAAGAACACACAATGTTCTTCCTGTTTCCCTGCTCTGTTCATCTGAGAATCTGCTCTTTCGGCTTCTCTGCATTTGTGCAGATATCGGGTCTCAGAATCGCTTCACCCCCTTCAACGCCAGTAGTTCCACCACTGCTGCCACAGGTGCATCCACTGCCTCAAACCACAGGGTGAAATTACCACAACCTTGATTAAAAAGCAATGGTGAGGTGCCTGCCTGGCGCCACCTAGTTAATGATTCACAGATGATGTACCCAAGCCCAGCAAACATTAAGTCCAAGGGTCCAAAATAGCAGAACCCAAAGGAAAGAAGAAACATATATAGGAATGAATGGAATTTGATACTTTTAAATTTATTAGATCCTTTGTTAACCCACCACCCAAATTGATTCTCCTCCAAATCTGTGTCGGTGTATTCTCCCACCCATCATTCATGCTTGTGTTTTGTCTGTAGTCCATTTCTCAATTCTTACTGTCTCTGATGATTGTCCCCTTCCCCCTCCTGCTGTATCCCCCTGCTCTGGTAACACATTCTATAAAAGCGATGTGATATCACTTCCGGCATACTTTGAGCTGTAGTATGAATAATTTCTTGCAGGACGACAAAGTAACTGATTACACAAAGTTCCACACACTTTCTTGTGACACTAACACTAAGTTAACAGAGACCAATTCACCAGTCAACAGGCCAACTCTTCAGCATCGGTCACCCTGCATAATGAACAACTCAGGCTTAAATAAATGGCACTCCTCTCACAGCCCTAGGTGATGGACAGGTGACATTTCCACCTGGTTTTTAAAGATGTATCCTCTTCAGATGCTCTGCTTGATTAGCCTCACTGCAGACACACCCTGTCAGCTGATATTAGCTGTGGAAAAAAGACACAACTAAAACATTTCAAAATATGTAAGTTAAATCACACACCATACTATTATTTTGTCACACATATATCCTCCACCTGTGGATCATTAAACTAGAGGCTTTGTTGTACAAATGTGTAATGTCTGCAGCCTAGCACTGCAAATCGTCAGCTGAATATCTGATTCCTCTCTTAGAGGTCTGTGGTAAACCACTCATATATCCTTCCCTCTAGCATAACCAAGTAGACTTGTGCGGACTTCGCAAAGAGTGCAATTTTCTGTGACAATACATCTGCATTTTTGTGCAAAACCTGGCTCTATGTTTTACTGTAAATGTGAAAGGTTATAGTGCCAAGAACAAGAAAGTTACATTGACATTTACCTTCCAGCTAATCTGCATCCTCCACAATGGTGCATGATCTGTTATTAATGAGAATTCTCTGCCTAGAAGATAGTAGCACAGAGCTTCTGTGGCCCATTTTAGGGCATTTCTTTTCCATGGTTCCATATTTTTGTAAATCCCAACTCAGATACAGAACCGGATCCTCAATTTCATTATTTTCCTGTGACCACACTAAGCTGGCACCCGAGGCATCGGTTTGGAGGAAGAACCTCTGGGTAAAGTCAGGCGCTTGTATAACTGGAGAGGAACAGAGGGCTAAGTGAAGACCTGACCAAGCGGCTTCTGCAGAGTCAGACCAGACTAACCTGTCTGGACAACTTTCTTTAGCATATCTGTAAGTGGAGCAGCTCTAGTGGTGAAATAGTTTACACATTGCCTGTAGTAACCTACTAAGCCTAGGACGGGTCTCAACTGTGATTTATTTTCCGGTCTTGGACAGTTTTTGACTGCTTCCACGTGGTCTAGTTGGGGTTTTGCTTTCCCCTGCTCGACAATATACCCAAAAATATTTGGCTTCTCTCATAGCTATCGCACACTTTTCCGGATTATCTGTCAATCCCGCGGACCTTAATGAAGCTAAGAACACTTCAACTTCGGCCAGATGTGACTTCCAGTCTGGGGTATGAATCACATTGCCATCTAAGTAAGTGGCTGTATAAGCTGTAATGGGTTGTAGCAATTTATTCATGGCCCTTTGGAAGGTGGCCGGTGCCCATGCAATCCAAAGGGTAGAACTTTATACTGGAAAAGAACATCAGGGGTGGAAAATGTGATCTTTTTCTTGGCTAAGGAAGTAAGAGGAACTGGCCAATACCCCTTTGTTAAGTCAAGGGTAGTCAAACTGTTACTGCCAGCTAGATTTCCTATTATTTCATCCACCCGTGGCATAGGGTAAGCATTGAACTGGGATGTTGTTTTAGAAGTCAAATAATTGATGAAGTAGGATAAATTTATTAATATTGTTTCACCGTGCAATTGCGATTGGTGCGCTACGGTTAATGATGCCACCACACAGGAAAACAGCACACACACACACACACACACACACACTTACATTTAATAAAGTTCCAACTCACATCAGTTTATTAGTAAAACTTAAAGGTTATTTATGCAAAGATAAATTTACATTACAGGTATTTGTGATTCAGGTCCTATGAAATGTATGGTGTTTGGTCTTATATCATTTCTCATATCACCAGTAGAAATACGGTGTCAACAGAGTAATGATCGTACTTAGAGATCGCTAGTTATGAATAAAATAAGATTTATACTCTATAAAAATGTAGGCAGCACATGTTATAGGTTGGTTTAAACTGGATTAGGTCGGTTCCCGTAGGCACAACATGTGCCCGGCAGTTGGAGTGAGCTGGGCACACCTTATCAAAGGAATCCTTTGAACTGACCTATGATCTGCATTGTACTGGACTGACTTGACCCCTGTACCAATGAAGAAAGACCTTAGTTTATCTTTGTGTACATTGTGACATCATCACTGTCACAAATCCTGAGGTTGACCTCGGATTCCCTGAATCTGCCTGATTGACACGACTCTCCCAAGGGCGCGGAGTCTAATGGGTAGGTGGTTTTCACAAGGAGGTATGGTCTTGGCAGCCCCTATCCCGCAGGTTGCAGTCCCTTGAGTGAGTACTAGGCAGTGTGGTTAGGAGCAGCCTGGAAAGGGTCGAGTGGTGCACACAAAGGAGGGAACTCAGGATGGTAGCAATGGAGTTACTGAATCAGCGGGAGTTCAATATAGACAGCAGGCTGGAAACGTTTTCACAGTACTTGGTTGCTCCCAAAACTTAAGCTCTGGTAGCAGCATTTTCTGAATTAGCACTTACCGATGGAGTAGACAGAATATGGTAAGAGGTAGTAAGCAATCAGGATGTTAATAGTAGGACAGGTGGGGTTAATGCAGAGTAACAGCAGGTCTAGTTCAGGAGCAGGAGAAGACAGCGTTCCTTTAAACAAGCCAAATGGCATGGCAGGTAGATATGAAAGTAAATCCGTTTAACAAGCCAATGGTCAGGAGTGGAGAAGAGAGCAGAATCCTTTAAAGTAATAATGAAAACAGGACAGGACAGGATACAAGACACACTAAGTCAAATAGGAACTATCACTAGCACTAGAATATTAACTGGAAGCAGTTTATAGAGCCAGCAAAGCCAATCAGAAGTTACAGGATTATTATCTGCATGACTGCAGCAGTAATTGAACAGCTGATGCTTCCAGAGTGTCAAACAATGCATGTTGCTATATACAGCTGAATACCTGACTCCTCTCTTAGAGGCCTGTGGAAAACCAGTCCCCTTGTCACATATCCCTCCCCCTAGGGTTATAGTTAAAGGAGTCAGACCTTTATTGAATAACATTTCTTCCCATACTTTGGTACAGGGATGGATCTCCCCTCTGTTTAGTGGGGTTGCGATACTGCTACACTCTGTGGCTCTCTGGGAATCAGCGTCCGCACTCTGCTCCAGAACTGCTGCCACCAATCACACTGGGCCACAACAGCCTGGATGGGAGGGTTACTGGCATAGTGACCCCATGCGGAGCCACGCAGACCAATCCGTTGAGGCTTTATTATGGCAATACAAGGATACTAAGAAGGGGAGGGAGAAAGCATCAGGAGGAGGAGGATACAACTGCAGTTATTCAGTTATTTGGGCTATACAATCAAAGCAGTGGGAGAAGAGGCGGTATGGCATACGCTGTATACCGTCACATTTCAACCACTGTACATATATATATGTATTCCTAAAGAGTGAGTGTAGCATACACTTACCTAAATTTAGGGAGCCACCTTTATATCAAGGGGGAACTTTCCATCTATCTATTTATGGTGAGAACTAGAGATGGTCACTGACCCCCGTGTTTTGGTTTTGGATTCGGTTTTGGATCTGGATTACCGTCGTGTTTTGGTTTTGGTTTTGGTTTTGCAAAACCGCCATTGCGTGTTTTGGTTTTGGTTTTGGTTTTGTTTGGTTTGGTTTTGCTATTTTTTTGGAAAATCCATGTTTTTGGGCCTAAATTAACCCAATTTAGTGCTCCAACTGTTTTAGAGACAAGTAATCTAATTGTTGAGGTAATAAATCATCCAAAAAAACAGTTTAATTCTTCGTTGGTAGGCCTTCATTTATTCTACACACAAAACAGATTGTCTTCCTCTCCATCTATGCATATTGGCAATGCAGCCATCGTCTTTGGATGTATATTACACCCTACACTTATAGTTAAATATGTAAAGAAATGGAAAAAGACAGTTTGCTTTCTGTGTCTATAGGCCCCCCTCCACTTTTTTAAAAAAAACTAAAAATTCAGCCATTATAGACTATACAATATTAATTGACATGGAGAAAGCCAGTTTAATTTCTGTCTCTCTAGGCCCCCCTCCGCTTGTATAAAATACTAATAAATTCAGCCGTTATATACTGTACAATATAAATTGAAATGGACAAAGGCAGTTTGGTATCTGTCTGCATCAGATCCTCTCTCCACTAGGAGTAAAATAGAAAACTATTCAGCCGTTATATAATCTAGAATATAAATAGAAATTGAGAAAGGCAATTTGGTATCTGTCTGCATCATAATCATCAACATCATCATTAGCGCCCTCGTCGCCTACACAAATCTCCCCCTCATCCTCTTCTAATTCCAAAGTGGCATCCTCAATTTGGGTATCACCGGCTACACTCGGGCTATTAAGGCACACATCAGCAGAATGCTCACTATTAGACATCCCACTGTTGGATGGACTCTCCACAGGGATTGTTGTCATTTGTGAATCAGAGCAAATATTCTCCTGTAATGCCTCACTGTTATCTTGCAGCTCGGCTTTGACGCGTAACAGTAGTTGTGCACCAATTGTAGGCTGGGTAACTTTTTGGGATCTGCCACTAATAGCCAAAGGTGAAGGCCTCATTCTCTCTTTGCCACTGCGTGTGTAGAATGGCATGCTTGCAATTTTTTTTTTATCGTCACTTAACTTTTGCTCAGTTACACTTCTTTTTCGCTTCAATACAGTAAAAAATTTTTTGGTTTTTGTTTTTTGCACTAATTTGGAAACACTCTGTTGTTTGACATCACCTTGGCCAGATGACGTACTGGGAACACTAACATCAGGACTGGTGACAGAACCTGGTTGCTCATTCAGATCATATGTGGACTGCTTTGAATCCATTCTGAGCGCAAACCACTGAGGAGTGCTAAAAATTATTTAGTAGATACTGCTGACAGAAATGACTTTTGACAGCCAGAAATATTAATGCACAATTAGGGAGGACACCCCAAAAGCACTGAGGAGTGCTAAAAATTATTTAGTAGATACTGCTGACAGATATGACTTTTGACAGCCAGAAATATTAATGCACAATTAGGGAGGACACCCCAAAAGCACTGAGGAGTGCTAAAAATTATTTAGTAGATACTGCTGACAGATATGACTTTTGACAGCCAGAAATATTAATGCACAATTATGGGGGACACCCCAAAAGCTCTGGGGAGTGCCAAATATGAAGAAAAAATAATAAACCTCTATCCTCCTCTCTGCACTAGCGATTTTGGTTAGAGCAATTGCAAGAACAATATTGTATTCTCTGTCCCTGCTCTAATTAGCCTATGACTACACCCTGCTCTCTCCCTCTGTCAAATGGCGATGGATTGCTGTGGAGGCGTGTATTTATAAAGTTGAAGTATCGCGAGAACCGAGATCCGACGACGTCACAATGACGTTCGGCCTCGATTTGGATTCGGAACGGGCGGGAGAGTACCGAGCTGCTCAGCTCGGTACTCGGATACCCAAAGTTCGGGTGGGTTCGGTTCTCGGAGAACCGGACCCGCCCATCTCTAGTGAGAACTAACTTTAAACCACACTGATTCTTCCAGATAAACTGTAGGGTGCTTGATATTCAAATCAATATGCTTGGGCAATTACCTCATGACTGAGGATGAAAATAGTGCTCTCTGTGCTACTGATGATACAATCGAGTGTAGCTTAAAATAGAGCTCACATAAGACACATATATTCTTAAGTTGTTTAGTCACAGTCCTCCACCAACGTAATTCACCTAAAAGGGTGAGATGTAGCTCGAGACAATGTCTGCAGTAATGTATGGGATAATCTTATGAGACATAAGATGGGCACTAGAGGAGAGCAGAGGATGAATGATTGTGTATTTATGGGTGAGGTCAGAGATATTGTTATGACAGACTTTTTGGAGGAATTTATTAGTTAATGTCGATATTGTGAATTTTAATCTGTATGTGACTTTTTGTTACAGTCCTGTCCTCTGCTGGTGCCTTCATTGTGGATATTGAGCAGCCGATCATCTTCCAGAACAATGATCGCAGCTTTGGACACCAGGTCGTACAGCTGGATAAATGGTGAGTATGACCCATACTTGTCCAGTCGTGTGGACCATACATGCTTCCTGGGACATCCAGTCCTTACTAATGACACAGTCCTACACGTATAATGTCTCATTTCAGGGTGATTGTCAGCGCTCCCCTCCATCAAGTGGCGATCAATAAAACTGGGCAGTTATATCGCTGTGATCCTGAGACCAAAGGCTGTACTCCCATTCCCATCAATGGTAAGAATGTATTCCTACTTCTGTAGTGTTTGTTAAACTGTTCAGACATTATAGGCCAGCAGAGACGTGAGTCCACAATGTCCTCTATTCACCTCTGACATTTTGCTGGTTGGATGGGGACCGATGGGGTCAGAGATTTTCAAATCTTTACACAGAATATTTTTATAGCCTCTGTAGTATTACACATACCCTGATCTACAACAGGGGCAAACTAAAGGGTCTCATGTGGGTTTTTTTTTCTGAAAACAGGTACAACCAATGATGTGTGAATGCCTATATTTTACATTAAAATTTGAGAACAAAATAATACTAATAATAATACTAATACTAATATTACTACTATCAGTAATAATAATAATGATAATAATTCCAGCTCGGACGTGTCACATGGAAAGGGAATAAACAGGCACATAGCACTCTCTGTGATGATCCAGGATAATTTGCTGATATTAAGCAAACCCTCCTCTGTGTAAAGACAATGTAACATGAAAGCTGAAATCCTCCTCAATAAGCATCACCCCAGATGTCAGACATCAATATCTCAATTTACTACCGATGAGAACGACCCTCATAGTGTAACAACAGCTGAGATCAGGCCGGATACAATGCTGCGGGTGGAAGTATTACCCAACTTTGTGGACTGCGATCTGATCCCGTTAAATAAGCTTTGTTTTTTGCCATCAGCCTTTAAAATCAACCACTATTTCCAGACAGCGTCAGATTACCTATTAGTGAGGTCCGTTGCCGCCGGAGAAACTGCTGTGGATGAATCACCTTAGCCGCACAGGCGCAATTGCCACATAGGGTCACCTCCTCCTTTAGTTAGGCTGCCAGTGAAGGGGTCTGTTTGTAGGTTTAGGAGGTGGGGTTTCACCAGTTCTCACCAATGGGGGCCCAGACATGGTAAATAGCAGCAGTATTACATTTTGTATCGCTGCAGTCCATAGTAATATGTGATATGGATAATCAATTCACACAAATGGAAGTTGAATTAAAGCTGGTTATATAATAGTAGTAGGGCGCATAAGAGTTAACAAAGCTACAGTGCTTATATTGAGAAATTAGGCTGTTTTTCTGCCTCTTAGACAGTGCTGCTCAAGGTATATGGGAAACATGTCTAAAATATATTATATAGCATAACTTATCGAAAGTGAAATGTGACCCCCATTGTTCATGATGGGAAACGGGGAAGTTGTGGTGAGCAAGTCTACACCAGATAAGATGTGGCAAGGTCTACTTGGATCTATGCCTGTATCTGGGGGATGTTGGGGGATGTTGAGTGGCCCTGTCATGTGGAGTGATATTATTGGTCTAAGGTCTTATATGATGCTTTAGCTACATATTAGTTTGTGGTTTTAGGGCATAAAATGCTTGCAAAGTTAATATGTAATTACCATTGAATTGAATGGTCTGTATTGCGCATACAAGAATAAACAGAGCATATACTGAAGAGACTTCCTCTTTGAATTATTCCTGAAGACTTCCATAACAAACAGACCCCTCAATATTATATCATCACATAACATAATATCACATGTGTGTGCACAGTGTCTGTGTGTATCTTACAAGAGTTACCATTGCAGGACTTGAGGATGAAAATAATATGTCTCTCGGACTCACTCTGACCACTGAAGGAAACTCATCTGAACTACTGGTACGTCGATACTCTTCTCCTGTGTCTCCTGTTCATATAGTTTACATTTACTGCTACCGCTCATTGCTCCTCTTAGCTGGTTATCACAAGGTACATCACTAAGCCTTCTACTAGCCTGCACTGTCCAGCTGCTGAATCTGGACATCTAAACTCTTTATCCTTCCCAGGCATGTGGACCAACCCTGCAGAGAATCTGTGGACAGAACGTCTATGTAAATGGGCGCTGCTACCGGCTAGCCCGAAACCTGACAGTACAAGATAATGTACCGGCGTCTCTACCAGGTACAGATCTAATCATATATATATTCACCTGTACAATTTGCTGGTATCACTTATAATTCAGTCTTAGATATCATCATTATCAGCATTTATTTATATCGTGGCAGCAAATTCCGTAGCGCTTTATAATTGGGTACAAACACAGTAATAAACAAACTAGGTAATACAGACAAAGAGGTGAGAGGACCCTGCTTACAAGCTTACAATCTATAGAACATTGGGAGTTGGATACATCAGGGTAAGTCTACATATTGCATTTCGGTCCAGCCAGATTGAAAAGGAAAAAAACTAAAACACAAACAAAAAGGATTAGTATGCTATATGATCCAGTCACACAGCAATGTTTGTCAGAGGGTTTTTGTCTTGTGTGAAGTGTGTAACTGAAGTTAGAAGATGGCTAACGAATATTATAAGCTTGTCTGAAAAGGTGGGTTTTCATAGAACACTTGAAGGTTTGTAGACCAGAGGAGAGTCTTACTGTGCGAGGGAGGGAATTCCATAGAGAGGATGCAGCCTGAAAAAAGTCCTAACCGAGAATGGAAGGATGTAATGAGGGTGGATGAGAGATGCAGATCTTGTGCAGAATGGAGGTGTCGATTTGGGAGATATTTTGAGACAAGTGAGGAGATGTTGGTGCAGCTTTGTTGATGGCCTTGTAGGTTAGTAAAAGTATTTTATATTGGATTCGGTGAAAAAAAGGCAACCAGTGTAGAGTCAGACAGTGATTCAGCAAAGGAATATCAATTTGCAAGGAAAATCATTCTGGCTGCTGCATGTAAAATAGATTGTAGGGGTTTGAGTCTGTTCAGGGAAAGACCAGTAAGGAGGGAATTGCAATAGTCAATGCGGGAGATGATGAGTGCATGAATTAAGGTTTTTGCAGTGTCTTGTGTGAGATATGTGTGTATTCTGGAAATGTTTTTTAGATGTATGTAACATGATTTAGATACAGAGTCGATGTGAGGAACGAAGTATAGGTGTGAATCAAGGATTACACCTAGGCAGCGAGCTTGTCGGGTGGGATTTTTAGTCATGTTATCAACAGAGATAGAAATGTCAGGTATGCTTCTGTTGGCGGGTAGGAATATTATTAACTCTGTTTTAGAAAGATTGAGTCTGAGTTGGTGAGAGGACATCCAAGATGAAATGGCAGAAAGACAGTCAGTAACACGAGACAACACAGATGGTGAGAGATCAAGAGAGGATAGATAAATTGGAGTATCATCCTCATAGAGAGAACTTATTAGTTTTCCAAGAGAAGCGGTATAGATAGAGAACAGCAGGGGACCTAGGACTGAGCCTTGTGGTCTCCAACTTATTAAGGAAGCGGAGCAAAGGTGGATCCAGAAAAATTAACACTGAAAGAGCAATTAGATAGGTAGGATGAGAACCAGGATAGGACAGTGTCTTGAAGACTGAATACAAATGTTTAATATGGTTTAAAACACAAACATATGTAAATTTGCCTAGAAACAGTATAGGCTAAAGAAGGGTATGTACAGAGATAATAAAGCATGTATGAGAATTGGGTACATGCATATAAACTATCTTACTAGGCATAAATAAACATATAAAATAAATACCATGCAAAAAAGGAATACGCCTTCATACAAATAATATTAAAAGTCTTAAAACATATAAAAATCACATGAATTGCACATATGCACTTAAATCTCCATCAGCTGAAAAAGAATATCCGATTCATATGATGTCGACATCAAAAAGATTGTATATAGATATATCTATCCGGATTGATAATCAAAAAGAAGACAAATTTGTATAGAAATGAATTTTAGATCATCTATATCCACTTCTATGAGTGTGTTTAAAAGGTCAAACAATTATCCACTTTAAATTAGGGTGAGGTTTTGGGTTCTGATTTGTTTTGCCAAAACACCCCACGAAAGGTTTTGGTTCTGATTTTTGGTTTTGGGTTCTGATTTTTTTTTAAAAAGTATAAAAAGTGCTAAAATCCATTTTTATTTTTATTTTTTTCACTCCTACACTATTATTAACCTCAATAACATTCATTTCCACTAATTTCCAGTCTATTCTGAACACCTCACACCTCACAATATTGTTTTTAGTCCAAAAGGTTGCACCGAAGTAGCTGGATGTCTAAGCTAAGCGACACAAGTGGGCGGCACAAACACAGTACCCCAGGCTTGGAGGGGGGTTTCCAGGCACTAGGAAACACCCCCTCGGTTTGCCTATGCATCTAGGAGTGGCACTGCAGTGGCAGACAGGATGGCAGTTTGCAAGAGTTTGCTAGAGGTGCAAGATGGAATTGTCCTTGGGTCCTCCTCCGGTGTACAACATTGACACCTTCATTAGCCAAATCTGTAACTGGACTGTGGTTGATCCTTCCAGCATATGCAGAGGGCGTGCTGCAAATGGTGGGGTACTGTATAATTGAGGTGGCTGGACCCTGCTTCCGCTTCACACAGCTCTGCTTGAAAAGGGAGAGCTGTGTGCACCTGACAGTAGTGCACGCAGCATTGCCCATGTCTATTATAGGGATAGGAAGAGTCGGAGAGCAGCCATGCACCGTCTAAAATTATAGCCACGCCCCCATGTATGCTGGTCACACCCATTGGCGGCGTGGTGTGGAAACCCCCCTCTACAAATCCTGCGTTTGCCCCTGAGATGGGCCACGTGTTTGTGCCGCCCACTTGTGTCGTTTTGCTTCGACATTCAGCTACTTCGGTGCAACCTTTTGGACTAAAAACAATATT
This sequence comes from Mixophyes fleayi, assembly GCF_038048845.1. Taxonomy (NCBI): domain Eukaryota; kingdom Metazoa; phylum Chordata; class Amphibia; order Anura; family Limnodynastidae; genus Mixophyes; species Mixophyes fleayi. Next base: position 1,475,211 of record NC_134408.1, on the reverse strand, counting down.
GTGAGGTGTGAGGTGTTCAGAATAGACTGGAAATTAGTGGAAATGATTGTTATTGCGGTTAATAATAGTGTAAAACAAAAACAAAAATATGGATTTTAGCACTTTTTATACTTTTTTAAAAAAATCAGAACCAAAACCTTTCGTGGGGTGTTTTGGCAAAACAAATCAGTACCCAAAACCTCAAGCTAATCAGAACCCAAAACCCAAAACACCAAAAGTGGCCGGTGCACACCCCTAATTTAAAGTGGATAATTGTTTGACCTTTTAAACACACTCATAGAAGTGGATATAGATGATCTAAAAGTCATTTCTATACAAATTTGTCTTCTTTTTGATTATCAATCCGGATAGATATATCTATATATAATCTTTTTGATGTCGACATCATATGAATCGGATATTCTTTTTCAGCTGATGGAGATTTAAGTGCATATGTGCAATTCATGTGATTTTTATATGTTTTAAGACTTTTAATATTATTTGTATGAAGGCGTATTCCTTTTTTGCATGTTATTTATTTTATATGTTTATTTATGCCTAGTAAGATAGTTTATATGCATGTACCCAATTCTCATACATGCTTTATTATCTCTGTACATACCCTTCTTTAGCCTATACTGTTTCTAGGCAAATTTACATATGTTTGTGTTTTAAACCATATTAAACATTTGTATTCAGTATTTCTGCGCATGTTTTTCTCTTGATATATATATATATGGGGGTTTAACACTACCTCCTTTTGTGAGCTGCAGCGATCGATACTGATTTTTTTTACTGCGTTTGTGTTAGTTAAGTGTATCCTATTTAGCACCAGAGTTTAAGCTGTTTAGTGTTTTGAAGACCTAGCGATTGTAGTGTTTGTATGAGAAGAGAGTGGTCAACAGTGTCAAATGCAGCAGAGAGATCCAGGAGAATTAGAAATGAGTAATAGCCTTTAGTTTTAGCAGTGATCAAATCATTGAGCACCTTGGTCAGGACAGTCTCTGTGGACTGTTGAGAACAAAATCCAGAAAGAAGAGTATCCAGGTTGTTTGTGGAAACGAAGTGTGTGAGGCGTGTGTAGGCAAGTACCTCTAGAAGCTTGGAGGGACATGAGAGCTGAGAGATGGGACAGTAATTTGAAAGAGAGTTTGGGTCAGAATTTTGTTTTTTTCAGCATAGGAATACTCACTGCATGCTTGTATAATGACGGGCAGATACCAGTAAAGAGCAAGAAATTACAGATTTTAGTTAGAGGTGCAATGAGCACAGGAGACATGAATCTACCAATTTGTGAGGGTATGGGTTCAAGAGGACAGGAGGTAGAGTAGGAAGATAAGAAGAGAGTAGATGCTTTATCTTCATTTGTGAAGAGAGGGTGTCAGAGGGTGCTGGGAATTTATTGAGCTGATTGCTAGTCGATAGAGATGATGCAATTTCAAATCTGATCTTAGCAATCTTGTCCTTGAAGCAAGGTCCTGGGCACTGATAGTAGTCGGAGGGTTTGGGGTGGGATGATTGAGAAGAGATTTAAATGTGTTAAAAAGGCGTTTGGGGTTATAAGCCTGAGCATAGATGAGCGATTGGAAGTATGCTTGTTTAGCAGTGTCCAGAGCATCTCAATTGGAGTAGTAGATAGAAGTATATGTGATGAAATCATTAGAGGCACAAGATTTACGCCAGTGACGTTCTGCTTTACGAGAACGTTTTTGTAGAGTTCGTGTTACTGTAGTGTGCCACGGTTGGCAACGAATTCTACGCGAAGTATGTAGTGTCGCTGGAGCCACTTGATCCAGGGCAGTTGCTAGGATTTGATGAAAATGGGGTACTGCCCAATCAGGGGAGGAGAATATAGAAATTGGGGAGAGAAGGTGTTGGAGAGAGGTGGAAAACTGTTGAAAATCAATAGCGTTGATATTCCTGCGGGTACAAGGAGGCTTGGAAGAGTTTGACACTAGGGAGGGTAAAGAACTGGGGATGAGCGAGTATCTAATAAGGTGATGATCTGAGAGGGGGAAAGGAGTGTTAAGGAAATCAGAAACTGAGCATAGTCTAGAGAAAACAAGATGATGATAGTATGACACTCACATGAGGAAAACAGACTCTCAGCCTTTCACAAACTTCATGTGTGTAAATCTCGTAGATCCTTATGATGATAACAGGAGATCCTCTGGGGGTGAAGTTCTCACTGTGTCACATTACTCCAGAATGACGAATGTATAAAATAATATAAAATATGAGTAATAAAAATGAGGTGAGATCACCACCCATACAAAACTGGAAAAGAATGAATAGAAGTGGAAATACTAATATAAAATATTAAAACATATGTCTCCAAGGGACCAACAGGACTCGTAATTGTGTGTAAGATGTTCAAGTAGTTATCATGGGTGCAGGGTAAAGAGATAGCTTGGCTTAGACATTATGAGGAAACTGGTGCAGAATTCAAGGTGATATGGAGCAGAGAAGGTGATGGGTCTTCATGTTGTGGGACTGGATTTGTTAAGTGTATGGCAGTGGGGTGATCAGTATATTCTATGTATGTATGGTCTACTGCTGTAAGTTTGATGAGCTTCCAGTGATGTCTGGGAAATATATATATATATGTATATACACACACTATATGGACAAAAGTATTTGACCACACCGGTTAATTATTGAATTGAGGTGTTACAATCAGAGCCGTTGCCAGAGGTGTATAACATCCAGCACCAGCCATGCGGTCTCCATGTACAAACATTTTATACAAGATGGGTCGTTCTGAGGAGCTCAGTGACCTCAAGTGTGGTACTGTGATAGGATGTCATCTTTGTAATAAGTCATCTCATAACATTTCATCCCTGCTGGATATTCCATGGTCAACTGTAAGTGATATTATTAGAAGGTGGAAGTGTTTAGGAACAACAGAAACTCAGCCACAAATTGGAAGACCACGTAAAATCACAGAACGGGGTCAGCAATTGCTAAGGTGCATGGTGCGTAAAAGTCACCAATGCTCTGCTGATTCCATAGCTGAAGAATTCCAAACTTCCACTGGCATTAATGTAAGCACCAAAAATGTGCGGTGGGAGTTTAATAGAGTGGGTTTCCACAGCCTAGCAGCTGCATGCAAGCCTCACATCACAAAGACCAATTTCAAGCTTCGGATGGAGTGGTGTAAAGCACACTAGACTATGGAGCAATGGAAACGTGTTCTGTGGAGTGATGAATCACGCTTCTCTGTTTGGCAGTCAGATGGGTGAGTCTGGGTTTGGTGGATGCCAGGAGAATGCTACCTGTCTGACTGCATTATGTCAGCTGTGAAGATTGGTGGATAAGGGATAATGGTATGACGCTGTTTTTCAGGGTTTGGGCTAGGCCCCTTATCTCCAGTGAAGGGCAATCTTAATGCTTCAGCATACCAAGTCATTTTGGACAATGCTATGCTTCCAACTTTGTGGCAACAGTTTGGAGACGGCCCTTCCCTATTCCAACATGACTGTGCCCCAGTGCACACAGCAAGGACTACAAAAATAATGTTTGATAAGTTCAGTGTGGAAGAACTTGACTGGCCCGCACAGAGCCCTGACCTCAACCTCATCGAACACCTTTGTGATGAACTAGAACGGAGATTGCGAGCCAGGTCTTCTCATCCAGCATCAGGGCCTGACCTCATAAATGCTCTACAGAATGAATGGGCACAAATTCCCACAGAAACACTCCAACATCTTGTGGAAAGCCTTCCAAGAAGAGTGGAAGCTGCTATTGCTGCAAAAGGGGGACAAACTCCATATTAAAGTATATATATTTAAATACAATGTCATTACAGTCCTTGTTGGTATATGTCAGACGCCGTCCCCGCTGATTCTCTGTCAGACGGGGAACGGACGTCTGATCCCCCCGTCGGCTGCCGCGGACTTCCGGATAGTGGGCGCATGCGCCCTGGCCTCAGTCCCGTTGCTAGGCAACGGGACGCTGCTTCAGTTTCCGCTGCCGCCTCCACTCTCCACCAATCACCTCAGTCTGGATGCTATTTAAACCTGCCTCTGGCGCCATTAGGGTGCCAGAGTAACAGGTTCACCACCAGTGTTCCTGGCTTCCACACTCCCTTGTTTTTCCCTGAGTATCCTGCTTCCTGTTTATCGTTGTGACCCGGCTTGGCGACCATCCTCTTTTTCTGTGTGACCCATTCTGTACCGTGACTTTGGCTTGGCGACTACTCTACTGGATTTCCCTTTTGTACTTATATACCTGATTGCTGTGACCCGGAACCGTCTGACCTCTCTACGCTACACTGGTAACTGGCTAATAGGACCGCGACATGCGTGCTCTCTGCTGCGAAGTCCAAACCTGCTTGCGGGGGTCCCTGGTGAACACCAGGGGTACGTTAGACTCCGCACCTGTTTGATCAGTTGCACTAATAGCGTTTAGTGTCTATTTATCTTCAGTCTTCATAGGCTTACAGCGTGACAGTTTACTCTGGCCATGACTGACGGTACCGGAGAACCCTCTTCCCAAGACCTCCTCATCCATTTAGGAGTACGGGTAGAACGCCAGGAGGCCAAACAAGCACAACTCTTGCAGTGTTTACAAGGAGTGATTTCCCGCTTGGATGCCCTGAGCACTTCTCAGACAGCAGCTCCCGCTCCTGATCCTGCTCCAGCCGCTGCACCACCAAGCGCAGTACTTGCCACCTCTAGAACACTACGGATTCCAACCCCAGAGAAATACGACGGTAATCCCAAAGGATGCCGTGGATTCCTGAATCAGTGTTCCATCCAGTTTGAACTTTCACCGGAAAACTTCGCATCTGAGAGAGCTAAGGTAGCCTACATTATTTCCCTCCTGACGGGACAAGCCCTAGCTTTGGCCTCGCCACTGTGGGAACGAAGAGATGGATCCCTCCTTTATTCTGATACTTTCATTGAGAACTTCCGGAGGGTATTTGATGAACCTGGTCGTGTATGTTCGGCTGCATCCAGTTTGTTAGCTCTTCGCCAAGGTTCCTTAACTGAAGGTCAATACGCTGTTCAGTTTCGTACCTTAGCCTCAGAATTAGGCTGGAATGATGAAGCTCTCTCCGCCACCTATTGGCAAGGCCTGTCAGATCCTATCAAGGACGCACTGGCTTCGCAAGAGCTTCCATCCAAGCTTGACGACTTGGTCTCTCTGTGTGTCAAGGTAGACATCCGTCTTCAAGAGCGTTCTCAGGAGAGGGTCCAAGGTCGTCGCACTGTACGTTTGGCTCCTCGTTTTCAATCCCCAGCTCTCCCGGCGGAAGAGCCGATGCAAATTGGACCCTCTCACCTGTCACGGGATGAGAGGGAACGCAGGATCAAGAATCGTCTGTGTCTGTACTGTGGAGAATCCGGCCATCTGCTATCTTCTTGTCCCAAGAGGCCGGAAAACTTCACCGCCTAGGCAACACCAGGGAGGTTGTTCTAGGTTCCTGTCTCCATTCTCCCTCTCCTTCCAAAGATAACAGTTTTCTGATGCCTGTCACCCTCAAATTCTCGGACTCTTCCCTAAGTTGTTCTGCTTTTGTGGTTTCCGGATCTGCAGGAAACTTCATCTCTGCCACTCTGGTGTCAAAGCTTCACATACCCTGCACTCCATTGCCGCAACCTCTGGTTCTTACTGCAGTTGACAGTAACCGTGTCAGCAACAGTTCCATCACTGACACTACTGCTCCAGTTCAGTTGCAGGTAGGGGTTCTCCATCAAGAGTGGATTCAGTTCCTGGTTATCCCACAGTCCGTTAACGCCATCATTTTAGGGCTACCATGGCTCAGAAAACATTCCCACAATTCGATTGGGCTCACGCTCAAGTTACCTCCTGGGGTTCCTCATGCTTCAATCAATGTCTCTCGAAAATATTTCCTCCTAACCAACTTCCTTGTCTCTCTCTGGACTCCCACCTCAAACTACCATAACCGTATTTGGACTTCATTGATGTGTTTAGCAAGACCGCTGCAGAGACTCTCCCTCCACATCGAGCATGGGATTGTCCCATTGAGCTAATTCCCGGCAAAACCATTCCCAAAGGTTGAGTTTATCCCCTGGCTCTCCCTGAGACAAAGGCAATGTCTGTATATATCTCAGACAACCTTCAAAGAGGATTTATCAGAAAGTCTACCTCGCCAGCAGGAGCTGGATTCTTTTTTGTAAAAAAAAAAGACGGTTCATTAAGACCATGCATAGACTACCGCCGTCTTAATGACATTACCATCAAGAACCGCTATTCGCTCCCATTGATCACAGAACTGTTCGACCGGACTAGAGGAGCCAAAATCTTCTCTAAATTAGATCTCAGAGGGGCCTACAACTTGATCCGCATTCGAAAGGGCGATGAGTGGAAAATGGCATTTAACACCCGTGACGGGCACTATGAGAACTTAGTCATGCCGTTTGGACTTTGCAATGCCCCAGCAGTCTTTCAAGATTTTGTCAACGAGATCTTCAGGGATCTTCTGTATCAATTTGCTATTGTCTACCTGGACGATATTTTGATATTTTCATCTGACTTAAATGTTCATCGTCTCCATGTCAAGACTGTTCTTTCTCGTCTCCGGAAACATTCCTTATATTGCAAACTGGAGAAATGCCTTTTTGTGCGTTCACAAGTTCCATTTCTAGGATACATAGTTTCAGGCACCGGCCTGCTGATGGATCCGCAGAAAGTGGAGGCCATTGTCAACTTACCATTACCTATTGGTCTCAAAGCTACCCAACGCTTTATCGGCTTTGCTAATTATTACCGGCAGTTCATTAAAGGCTTTTCATCCATTATTTGTCCTATTACAGCTTTAACTCGAAAAGGTGCCTGCAGCAAACCATGGCCTGTCAAAGCCATATTGGCTTTCAAGACTCTTAAGGAAGCATTTCTTTCGGCCCCTATACTCAAACAGCCAGACCAGGGGAGACCGTTTTTTATTGAAGTGGACGCTTCTTCAGTCGGGATTGAAGCAATACTTTCCCAGAAATCTGCTTCAGGAACATTAGAGACTTGTGGATTCCTGTCTAAGAAATTCTCTAGCACTGAACTAAATTATGGAATCGGTGACAAGGAATTATTAGCCATCAAGATTGCCCTTGAGGAGTGGCGCCACTTACTTGAGGGTGCCTTACATCCCGTCACGGTCATGACAGATCATAAAAATCTTACTTATCTCCAGGAGGCACAATGTCTTAATCCCCGTCAAGCTCGCTGGTCTCTTTTCTTTGCCAGGTTCCAACTCATTCTTACCTTCCGTCCCGGTTCCAAAAACTCCAAGGCCGATGCTCTCTCCAGGTCCTTTGATAATGCTGGTATTCTCACTTGTTTAGACAACAAAATGATTCTAAATCCAATACAAACAGTGGCCATTACCAATTCTCCAGTGATCTCTCCCCCTCCAGGACGTTCTTTTGTGGAACCTCATCTCCGCTCTAAGCTACTATGTTGGGCTCACGAGTCCAAATTTGCCGGCCATGCCGGTTACAAGAGAACCAAAGAATTCCTCTCCAGATATTATTGGTGGCCTAAACTGGCTTCAGATGTTCAAAAATTCGTATCTGCATGTTCAGTTTGTGCACACCACAAGGTTCCAAGACAAAGCCCTCCTGGTCTTCTTTTTCCTCTGCCTATTCCGGATGCTCCCTGGACCAGCATTACTATGGACTTCGTCACCGATCTCCCTTTGAGCAATGGCTACAATACCATCTAGGTTGTGGTAGACCGCTTTTCAAAAATGTCACACTTCACTCCTTGTAAAGGTCTCCCTTCAGCCCCTAAACTCGCAGATTTGTTTCTAAAGAACATCTTCCGTCTTCATGGATGCCCTCGAGAGATCATCTCTGACAGAGGAGTACAATTTGTCGCTAAGTTCTGGAGAGCTTTTTGTAATAAGATTGGAGTCAGTCTCAAATTTTCTTCCTGATATCACCCCCAAACTAACGGACAAACAGAACGAGTGAATAAAGACTTGGAGTGTTTCCTACGGTGTTTTGCTTCTGATCATCAAACGACATGGAATGATCTTCTGTATTGGGCCGAATTCGCCCACAACAATCTTCTACATTCCTCCTCTGGGCGTTCTCCATTTTTCATTATCTACGGCAGACATCACACTCCTCCTCTCTTATCCGAAGCTCCTTCTTCTCTAGTACCAGCGGCTGATACTCTCATCCATGACTTCTCTCTAATCTGGTCTCAAACCAAAGAAGCACTGTCTACTTCAGTACGGAGACAGAAGAAAGCTGCTGATCTTCAAAGAAGAGTTGCTCCAGTCCTGAGGGTAGGATACCGTGTTTAGTTGTCTACGCGCAACCTTCGACTTCAAGTCCCATCCATGAAATTGGCTCCTAAGTTTATTGGTCCCTTTTCCATAGCACAAGTCATCAATCCTGTTTCCTTCAAACTTGCATTACCTCCGTCTCTTAGAATCCATAACACATTTCATATTTCATTGCTGAAACTGCTGATTCTCAACAAATTCTTCAGAGAACCTGCTCCTCCTCCACCTATTAAAACATCTTTAGGGGATGAATTTGAGATCGAAAGGATTCTGAAGAGACGTTTCTTCCAGCGCAAACCTCAGTATCTAGTACACTGGAGAGGTTACGGTCCGGAAGAGAGATCATGGGTCTCGGAAGCCGACCTTCATGCTCCTCGTCTCCTTGCAAAATTTCTGAGGAAAGACAATCCTTCTCTGAGAGGGAGGAGGGGAGGGGGTACTGTCAGACGCCGTCCCCGCTGATTCCCTGTCAGACGGGGAACGGACGTCTGATCCCCCCGTCGGCTGCCGCAGAATTCCGGATAGCGGGCACATGCGTCCTGGCCTCAGTCCCGTTGCTAGGCAACGGGACGCTGCTTCAGTTTCCGCTGCCGCCTCCACTCTCCACCAATCACCTCAGTCTGGATGCTATTTAAACCTGCCTCTGGTGCCATTAGGGTGCCAGAGTAACAGGTTCACTACCAGTGTTCCTGGCTTCCACACTCCCTTGTTTTTCCCTGAGTATCCTGCTTCCTGTTTATCATTGTGACCCGGCTTGGCGACCATCCTCTTTTTCTGTGTGACCCATTCTGTACCGTGACTTCGGCTTGGCGACTACTCTACTGGATTTCCCTTTTGTACCTATATACCTGATTGCTGTGACCCGGAACCGTCTGACCTCTCTATGCTACACTGGTAACTGGCTTATAGGACCCCGACCTGCGTGCTCTCTGCTGCAAAGTCCAAACCTCCTTGCGGGGGTCCCTGGTGAACACCAGGGGTACGTTAGACTCCGCACCTATTTGACCAGTTGCGCTAATACCGGTTAGTGTCTATTTATCTTCAGCCTTCATAGGCCTACAGCGTGACAGTGTAATGGTCAAGGTTCCAAATACTTTTGTATATATAGTACAATATACATTTACAAGTTAACCCGTGCATGATACTCATGCATTCTAGTGAAATCAAGCTACTTAAGGTGTTAAAAGGGTTCTTGTCATGCATTTGGGTCATAGCCCAGGCCTCAACCACCAACCACTCCCCACCGTCACCCCCGGCAACCACCAACCACTCCCAACTGTCACTTCTTCTTCAAGAAATATATATATATTTTTTAAATCTTTATAAACACTTTTAACAATTAACAAATGAAATTAACAAATTAAAAACATCTTAGTATACCAAATTTCAGCCCTTTCTGAATTTTTTTTTCCACACACACTAAGAATTTAGTAGGTCAGTGTATAACTCTGCCTAGCAGGTGGCGCTGCAGCTTGGTTTTATTTTTTACACACACACAGACAGACAGACTAACACACGCCACTAGACATTTATATATTAGATTCCTCAGTGACATATACAAAGGTTTCTATGATTATATAACATAATGACTGTATGATAAAACCAAATGATTTCTAGCTGAGGTTTTATGTCGTCTCTCTGCAGAGTGCGGAGTCTTCGGTCTGGATATCGTCTTTCTCATTGACGGATCTGGCAGTATTGATCCACAAGACTTCACCAGAATGTTAACTTTTGTTTCCGAAGTGATGACGTCCTTCAAGCAAAAGGATGTGCAGGTAGCCCTCATATATCTCAGAAAATTCCCTGGGATCTATCTCTTATACAGGCCACAAGTCATTCCTATGCACAGTCCTGTTAGGCACACAGTCTTTTTCTAACCACTTGTAATATATGCAGGTTTGAATTTTTAACAGTCGGTCACTGGGAAATAAACAATCACCCCCTAATAATCAGCCAGATGACTGTATGCTGTGGCTCAGACAGACATGTGGAGGTCATCAGCAGTGATACGGGAGGGGTCAGTAGTGGTAGTGTAGGGAATTAATACCAAGATACCATCAACATGCAATGTTATTCAACATGTCTCAAAATAAATAACATTTTAGGAATCTTGGTTCAACAATATGCAAACATATATCGACACAACATATAGGTCACTGAATAAACATATCCCACTTTAAATTTAGGCACTGTGCTTCAGTGAAATGGATTTCATTGGATAGATACTTTAGGAGACAACCAGATGCTACAAGTTAGTTAGACCATTACAGTAAATGCAGCTGTAGTCAATCACAATACTTTTAGTGCAATTATACAGATGTTACTTATCCCACAAAAATCAATAGATATGCCACAAGAAGTAATCATCATCATCATCATTTATTTATATAGCGCCAATATATTCTGTAGTGCTTTACAATTGGGGACAAACATAGTAAACTAATAAACAAACTGGGTAAAACAGACAAAGAGGTGAGAAGGTTCCAGCTAGTTCAAGTTAGATGTTTTAGAACAGGGGTGTCCAACCTCTTAGCTTCCCTGGGCCTCATTGGAAGACGACGAGTTGGTTTGGGCCGCACATAAAATACACTAACACTAACGATAGCTGATCATCCAAAAAACCATAGAAAACATAGTTAACATATTAAACTTACTTGGAAATGAAGTTAGTGAGATGTTTGACATTGTTTCTGAGCCACCAATTCTTCCATATTTGCTTCGATGGAACTTGTTGCAGTTCTCAGTGAGTTCTCACGGTGCTCATCAGATATTTTGGTTCTAGTTTTATTCTTTGTGTGATTCATCCTTGAAAATAGTTGCTCACAAATGTAGGTGCTTCCAAATAGCGATGACATGAATAAGCCATGATTATGACTTGAGGGATGTTTTCCTCTGGGTAGATATATCTTATAGAAGTCCATTAAAGAGACGTGATCAAATTTTTCTTTCAGTAAAATGTCACATTGGAGCTCTATGCATTCCATTTGCACATTGCCAGGTAATGTTTATGTCGACTGAAAATGGAGTTGCAAATATCAGAAAAAATGATTGATTTTTTCTAAAATCTTGAAACCTGTTCTCAAATTCCTGTACCAAATCGAAAAGCAAGGCTGCATACTTTTCGGTGTTCACAGGACCGTGTTTAGCCAATGTGCTGAAATGCATAAAATTGTTTTCCTTAATTTGAGAGTGCAATAGTTTCAGTTTCATTTCGAACGCTGTTATAGTTTGAAACATTGTACTGATCAATTGGTTTTCACCTTGAAGACGCATGTTTAACTCATTTAAATGAGTGTTCACGTCGACTAAAAATGCCAAATCTGTGAGCCAGTTTTCATCGTCAAGTTCGGGCACACCTTTTTTTTTGGATTCCATAAACAACTTGATATAATTTCGCAAATCATAAAATCTTTGCAACATTTTCCCTCGACTTAACCATCTTACTTCAGAAAAGTAAATTATGTCCCCATACTCAGCATCCATACATTTTAGGAATTCCTGGAATTGGCGATGATTCAATCCCTTGGACCTTATGAAATTTACAGCCTTGATGACAATCTGCATGACGTTAGCTATCTTTAAAGCTTTTGCACATAAATTTTCTTGGTGTACTATGCAGTGATATTTCATCATACGGTAATTTTGGGAGGCAATTGCATCATTTTCTATCAATTTTACAAGTCCATCTCTGTTACCTATCATTGCAGGGACACCATCAGTAGCTATGCCAGATATGTTGTCAAAGGAAAAAGAATATCGCTGTAATGTATTTTTCACTGCTTCATATAAATCTCTTGCTTTAGTTGTGTCTTTTAATGGAACTAAAGAAGCCATTTCTTCAGTGATATTAGAAGGGGTGTGCACCGGCCACTTTTGGTGTCTCGTGTTTTGTGTTTTGTTTTCGGATTTGCTTGAGGTTTTGGGTTCGGATTTGTTTCGCAAAACACCTGACTAAAGGTTTTGGTTCGGATTTAAAGTTTTGGATTCGGATTTTTCTTGAAAAAAAAAAAAAAGTGTTAAAATCAAGTTTTTGGGTTTATTTTCACTCCTACGCTATTATTAACCTCAATAACATTCAATAACAATCATTTCTACTAATTCCCAGTCTATTCTGAACACCTCACACCTCTCAATATTGTTTTTAGTCCAAAACGTTTCACCGAGGTAGCTTTCTGGACAGCATAGTGCAGTGGTCCCGGTACCCAATTTGGTTCCGGGGCCACAATACCTCCGCCTTCAAATGGTCTGAATTGCACTGCACAGCTGCCTGCTCCTACATCCTCTGCAGCATATACAGGGTGTAGTTCCAGCGTGTCAATACCTCTTGTTTTCGACGATGACAGGTCATTTTGATTAATTTTGGATTTGGCAGCAACAGTCAACATTTTTTAATATCTGATACGCCTCTATCTGGACTGCATAGTGGAGTGGCCCCGGTACCCAATTTGGTACCGGGGCCACAATACCTCCTCCAACCATGGTACAGAGCATTCATCATTGAGATCCAATCAAGTATGTTAAAGACAGACAGGGTCGAAGTGTTATTTGTTGACTTTTGTAAACAAAAAAAATGTCCCTGTTGCAAATAGTCGTGCAATGAAGAGTGACTTTTTAATTTAAAGGCTCAAGCTTTCAAGTGTAGTGTTTTATAAGTGATATTATACTTTTGTTTAAATTTGTTTAATTTGTTTCTCTTTATGGGAACTACTAATAGAATTAAAGTATTAAATAGAAGCGGCAGTTCCTCTTTATGGGAACTAGTAATAGAATTAAAGTATTAAATAGAAGCGGCAGTTCCTCTTTATGGGAACTAGTAATAGAATTAAAGTATTAAATAGAATTAAAGTATTAAATAGAAGCAGCAGTTCCTCTTTATGGGAACTACTAATAGAATTAAAGTATTAAATAGAAGCGGCAGTTCCTCTTTATGGGAACTAGTAATGGAATTAAAGTATTAAATAGAAGCAGCAGTTCCTCTTTATGGGAACTAGTAATAGAATTAAAGTATTAAATAGAATTAAAGTATTAAATAGAAGCGGCAGTTCCTCTTTATGGGAACTAGTAATAGAATTAAAGTATTAAATAGAATTAAAGTATTATATAGAAGCAGCAGTTCCTCTTTATGGGAACTACTAATAGAATTAAAGTATTAAATAGAAGCGGCAGTTCCTCTTTATGGGAACTAGTAATAGAATTAAAGTATTAAATAGAAGCAGCAGTTCCTCTTTATGGGAACTAGTAATAGAATTAAAGTATTAAATAGAATTAAAGTATTAAATAGAAGCGGCAGTTCCTCTTTATGGGAACTAGTAATAGAATTAAAGTATTAAATAGAGTGGTGTAGAGTGGTATAGAGTGGTCCCCACAATATAATAAAAAAAAACCTCAACTGGTCTGAATACCACCAAACAAGTATCTGGACTGCGTAGTGTAGTGGTCCCAACAATATAATAAAAAACCCCTCAAATGGTTTGAATTCCACCAAAAAAGTATCTGGACTGCGTAGTGCAGTGGTCCCAATAATATAATAAAAAAAACGCTCAACTGGTCTGAATACCACCAAACAAGTATCTGGACTGCGTAGTGGAGTGGCCCCGGTACCCAATTTGATACCGGGGCCACAATATAATAAAAAAAACGCTCAACTGGTCTGAATACCACCAAACAAGTATCTGGACTGCGTAGTGGAGTGGCCCCGGTACCCAATTTGATACCGGGGCCACAATATAATAATAAAATCCTCAAATGGTCTGAATTGCAGTGCACAGACGGCGGACAACGGATGGACGTCTAAAACCAACATAGCAGTTAAGGGCGCAGTTCCTCTTTTTTGTGACTGCACAAACAATTAACGTAGTAATAGAAATGACAGTTGTTTTTTTAAAAAAAAATACAGAAAGAAAGAAGGTAGTACTAGAAATGGCAGTTATTCGAATTCCCAGGAGAGTCTAAGTGGGGTGAGCCACAGAGAGATTATTTCCCTCAGTTTCTCTAACAGGTTGTCAGTGTTGTGCGTCTTCTTAAAACCTGTGATACATAACTACACACACTCGGCAAAGCTTTAACAAATTATCTGCGGCACAGGAGAGTACCACTGGACTGTACTTTAATAGCAGTACCTATTATTTTTGTGTACAGCAACAGTGAATGATCGTAGTTAGACTTTTAAATAGCAGTACAAGCTAGATTTTTTAATATTTCGTAATATTTTAGATGACTCAGGCGCATCCCCACTCCTTTTCCTATGTCGTAGGTGGCTGTGTAGGCTTGAATGGCCTTTTGATGCTCCTCCATCCTCTGCAGCATATAGAGGGTGGAGTTATAGCACATCACTACCTCTTGTTAATTTAGAATACAAGGCTTGTAAATACTTTGAAGATAAAAAAAGCAGGCTGCACAGACTGTGTAGCTAGAAAATGAAATTTAATGGACCACGTTACTTTGGTGGCTATCTATGCCCCTCTCCCCCCCCCCCCCACCGCCCTACACTTGTAGTTGAATATAAAAAAAGCAGCCTGCATAGACTGTGTGTCACTCACCGGACTGTGAGTGCTTCTTCCCGGACTATTAGGAACCGTGGACGTCCTCTATCCTGAGGGACTGCGCATGCGCAGCCCTTTCCAAACCTTCAGTGTATGTTCCTTTAACTTAATTGGCAGATCAGGCAACCTCCCTATATTAAGCACCTGTGGTCAACACCACGTTGCCTGATCTTGGAGTCTCATTCCCCATGAGTCTCTGAAGGTGTTCCTGTGTTTCCTGTTTATTCAGCCCTGCTGATTCTGTGGTTTCCAAACCACTTCTACCTCTGTGGTTTCCAAACCACTTCTGCTACTGTGGTTCCCATACCACTTCTACCATCTACTGTATCATCGTGACTGTGAGCTGATTCCTATCCGCTGCCTCCGTGCACTACAGTCTTCTAATCACTTCAACTCTACCAGGTATCATTGGGACTGTTAGCTGATGCCTATCCGCTGCCTCCGTGCATTACAGGCTTCAACCACATCCACTCACCTGTTCATGATTGTGACTGCCAGCTGATTCCTATCCGCTGCCTCCGTGCACTACAGGCTTCAACCTGCTACTCGTCTGTGTTTCATCATCGTGACTGTTTGGCTGATTCCTATCCGCTGCCTCCGTGCACTACAGTCTTCAACCTGCAACTCGTCTGTGTTTCATCGTGACTGTTTAGCTGATTCCTATCCGCTGCCTCTGTGCGCTTCAGTCTTCAGTCCTTGTCTACTCCACCGTGTTTCCTTGAGTCTGCTGCCACTATTGCTACCCGCTACTCTCCGTGATCATCTGTTCCAGTTCAACTCTGCTCCGGTGTCCCATCGTTACTGCACCTGCTGGTTGCTATTGGTTACCTCCGTGTTCCCGCAGAGACCCGCTGCTGTTACTTCTCAGCGCTACTCATCCATCTACTGCTGATCCGCTCTCCACGCCTTCCTGTGCTCCCTGCTGGTCTACCTACCTGTGCGCTGCACCTGCTAGACCCCCGCTTCACCCATCCAGGGACTTGTATCCTGCTGGCCTCCTGCCCTTCAGGTATCTCTGCACTCCTGTCTGACTGCCTTCTCCTGAACCACGGTATGCATACTTCCCATTGACTGTGCTGTGTATTGCATACCTTGCTGGACTGTGTTGGTTCTCCTCTGGAGTGTACTATCTGCTGACTCTACTGCCATCATTGACTGTGTTATCTCATGCTGGATTACTTCAAGAGACTTTCTATATTGGCAGTGTTGTTCAGTCATTTATACATTTATATTGTGCATATTACTGTGGATCAAAGTCAAGGTGCCCGTGTATATATTGTGTTGCAGTCTCTCCCCGTGCACCTCCTCACATATATATTCAGTGGTACAACTTGCTAGTGGCAGACCACTGACTCCTGTTTACAGTTTCACCTGTTCCAGTATCCTCTCACATAGCAGTGGTACAACTTGCTAACGCAGACCACTGACTCCCCGGATACCTCCACTTGGATTCCATTCCTTCACTCAGACAGCGGTACAACTTGCTATCCGCAGACCGCTGACTCTCATCACCTCCTCGTTTCTGTTGGACATTCCTCCTCACTATAGCAGTGGTACAACTTGCTACCGCAGACCACTGACTACCTTCACGTGTCCTTTGTCCATACAGTTCCTCGTGTATTACTACCTCCATATTGCCAGTGCTGCTAGTCATAGACTTTCCTGAGCATCTCATCATCTGCTATTTCCTGTTCCGTGATCACCCTGCTACCAGAGTACCATATTACCACCTATACTGCTCTGGTAAGCCTATCACCTGGTGATCCCTGGGTAAAGACTCCTAGTGCCCGTGACAGTAAGATCAGGCCATGACAGACCCAGATACGGAACCTACTGCTAAAGAGATGCTGCAGCATCTGGTCAGCCGTGTGGAGCAACAGGATGCTCGCCAACAGCTGTTACTTCAATGTTACCAATCGTTAACCTCCCAAGTAACATCTGGACAGACTGTTACAGCTAGTATTGAAGCTCCTGTGCTTTCCTCCGTTTCCCCAGTGCCATCCCAGGTGTCTACAGCTCCTACGCTTCACCTGCCTACTCCGTCAAAATATGACGGGGACCCCAAAACTTGTAGAGGTTTCCTTAACCAATGTTCAGTCCATTTTGAACTCCAACCTCAAAATTTTTCTACCCATCGTTCCAGAGTGGCCTATCTTATCTCATTGTTTTCTGGACAAGCCCTGGCTTGGGCCTCCCCTCTGTGGGAAAGAAACGATCCAATTCTACAAGATAGTGCCAAATTCATTTCCACGTTCCGAAGTGTGTTCGATGAACCAGGTCGTGTGACCTCCGCTGCTTCCAGCATTCTTCGTTTGCGACAAGGCTCCCATACAGTAGGACAGTATGTCATTCAATTTAGGATCTTAGCCTCTGAACTTCAGTGGAACACTGAAGCATTAGTTGCCGCCTTCTGGCAGGGGCTCTCCGATAAAATTAAAGATGCACTGACTACCCAAGAGCTTCCTTCGTCACTAGAAGATTTGATCTCTCTTTGCCATCGTGTAGACATGAGATTTCGTGAAAGAGAATCTGAGAAAACAACTTCTGCTAAAGCACCTCTTCGTTTAAACCCTCAATTTCGTCCAGTTTCACCTTCTGTGATTCCCATGGAGATAGGACGTTCCAAATTATCTTTAGAAGAGAGGAAACGAAGAGTAAAGAATAGACTCTGTATCTATTGTGCTGATTCCACACATATGCTCAGTTCTTGCCCTAAGAAATCGGGAAATGCCAGGCCCTAACTAGTTCTGGAGAGGTGAAGTTAGGGTCCCTGGAGTCCTCTCCATTGTCTATGAAATCTAAAGTCTGCGCTTTCGATGTTACGATTTCCTTTGCTACCAAATCCTTTGAGTCACAGGCATTGATTGATTCCGGAGCAGCAGGAAATTTCATTTCTAAATCACTAGTGAATCAATGGTCCCTACCAGTGATCACTTTAAAAACACCCATTACTGTGACGGCTATAGATGGATCACGTCTCATCAATGGTCTCATCACCCAGAGTACGTCTCCAGTAACCCTTCAGATTGGTGTACTACACCATGAAGAAATTTCGTTTTTAATTCTTCCTGTTACGACAAGTCCGATTGTCTTAGGCCTTCCATGGCTTCAATGTCACTCTCCCCAGATTGACTGGCGCACCCCTCAAGTTACGTCTTGGGGGCCTGAATGTCACCATCGTTGTCTCTCTCAAGTTATTCCTCTTAAAGTACAGCAATCTTCCATCTCATCTTCCTCCCCGGGACTCCCTCCTCAGTATGCTTCATTTGCCGATGTGTTTGATAAAGCTCAGTCTGAACGTCTTCCTCCTCATCGTTCTTGGGATTGTCCGATCGACCTTCTACCTGGCAAGACTCCTCCCAGGGGTCGGGTCTATCCTCTCTCGTTACCTGAAACTCAAGCCACATCTGAGTACATACAGGAGAATCTCCAGCGTGGGTTCATTCGACCTTCCACCTCTCCCGCTGGAGCTGGGTTCTTCTTCGTCAAAAAGAAGGATGGATCATTACGCCCTTGTATAGATTTTCGTGGACTCAACGCCATTACTATCAAGAATCGGTATCCCATTCCGCTGATCACTGAGCTATTTGATCGCATCAAGGGAGCTCGGATATTTACTAAGTTGGATCTTCGTGGTGCCTACAATTTAATTAGAATCC
Organism: Mixophyes fleayi; assembly: GCF_038048845.1. NCBI lineage: Eukaryota > Metazoa > Chordata > Amphibia > Anura > Limnodynastidae > Mixophyes > Mixophyes fleayi. The sequence goes on along the minus strand of NC_134408.1, from coordinate 1,456,777 downwards.
GTTCCGGTGACGAATGGAAGACCGCGTTTAACACCAGAGATGGGCATTACGAATATTTAGTAATGCCCTTCGGGCTGTGTAATGCCCCCGCGGTTTTCCAGGGTTTCATCAATGAGATCTTTCGGGACTTATTATATGTATGTGTCGTTGTCTACCTGGACGACATATTGATCTTCTCACAGGACCTGCCTTCTCATCACCAACATGTGGCAGAGGTCCTCTCCAGACTACGGAAAAACTCGTTGTTCTGTAAATTGGAAAAATGTTCATTCGAGTTACCCCAGATTCCATTCTTGGGGTATATAGTTTCCGGAGTTGGCCTGAAGATGGATCCAGACAAAGTAAATGCTGTACTACATTGGCCTCAGCCAACTACTCTTCGTGCCATCCAGCGTTTTTTAGGTTTTGCCAATTACTATAGACGCTTCATTCAAGACTTCTCATCCATTGCATCTCCCATTGTGGCCTTAACTCGGAAAGGGGCTAATACTAAGCAATGGTCATCTGAGGCTCTCCAAGCCTTTCAAATCCTCAAAGAGTCCTTCTCGTCTGCTCCCATTCTGCGACAACCTGATGTGACACTCCCCTTCTTCCTAGAAGTAGATGCCTCTAATGTGGGCTTAGGAGCTATTCTCTCCCAACGCTCGGAGCAACAAAAATTACATCCTTGTGCCTTCTACTCTCGGGGTCTTCTGCCCGCAGAGAAAAACTATACTATCGGGGACAAGGAGTTGCTGGCCATCAAAGCTGCATTAGAGGAATGGAGATACTTGTTGGAAGGAGCTCGCCATCCGGTGACGATCTTCACGGATCATAAGAACTTGTCATATTTGCAATCTGCTCAATGCTTGAACCCTCGTCAAGCAAGATGGTCTCTTTTCTTTTCCCGTTTTGAATTAATTATAACCTTCAAACCAGCTGCTAAGAACAAGAAAGCTGACGCTCTATCTCGAGCTTTTGTGACGTCCTCTGATGTAGAAGAGGTTCCCAACCATGCTATTCTAGATCCCAAATGTATTTCTCTGGCTGCTTCATCCACCAAAATGCTACCATTTGGGAAGACCCTCGTGCCTCCTACTCTGAGGAGGAAAATCCTTTCGTGGTTTCATGCCTCTCGTTTTTCTGGACACGCCGGTGAACATAAGACCTTTGAGATTCTCTCTCGTAGTTACTGGTGGCCTTCAATGAGGAGAGACGTCAAAGAGTTTATTGCTTCCTGTGATTTATGTTCTCAGTTCAAATCCTCCCGCAGAACTCCAGCAGGGTTGCTGCGACCACTACCCATTCCGTCCAAGCCTTGGACCCATATTAGTATGGATTTCGTTACTGATTTGCCACCAAGTAAGAATCACAATACTATTTGGGTAGTGGTAGACAGATTTTCGAAGATGGCTCATTTCGTCCCTCTGTCCGGTTTACCTTCCTCGTCTACTCTGGCTGAACATTTCATTAAAGAAATCTTCCGCATCCATGGATGTCCGTCTGAGATTGTGTCAGATAGAGGAGTACAATTCGTTTCCAGATTCTGGCGGGCCCTTTGTAAAACCTTGGGCATACGATTAGCACTCTCATCGTCTTACCATCCGCAATCTAACGGACAAACGGAACGAGTCAATCAAGATCTTGAGACTTTTATTAGGATGTTCTCTTCAGCCAACCAAGACAACTGGGTAGAATTGCTCCCTTGGGCTGAATTCGCCCATAACAACATGTACCATGAGTCATCATCCAAAACTCCATTCTTTGTGGTCTACGGTCACCATCCGTCTTTTCCGGAATTTCCTGCCCTCCCGCCCACCCAAGTTCCTGCTGTGGAGACTGCTTGTCAGACCTTCAAAAATATCTGGTCTCAGGTCAAAACCTGTTTAAAGAAGACATCTAACAAATATAAGTCTTTCGCAGATAAGAAGAGGCGGGCTATTCCACCACTAAAAATTGGAGATCGTGTCTGGTTATCTACCAAAAATATTCGTTTGAAGGTTCCATCTATGAAATTCGCCCCTCGTTTTATTGGTCCATATAGGATCATTCAAGTTATCAATCCAGTATGTGTTAAACTTCTTCTTCCTAAGAATCTTCGGATTTCCAATGCCTTCCATGTGTCCTTACTCAAACCTCTTATTATCAATCGTTTCTCGACTCCTCCCTCAGCACCGCAGCCAGTTCAAGTTCATCAGGAGGAGGATTTCGAGATTACTGAGGTATTGGATGCAAAAATTTCGCGAGGAGTCCTCCGTTTCCTCGTTCATTGGAAGGGCTTTGGTCCTGAAGAGCGTTCATGGATCAAAGCTGAAGATCTTAATGCTCCTGCCCTTCTGAAGAAGTTTTATTCCAAAAATCCGGACAAGCCCGGTTCCAGGCGTTCTGTGCCCACCTTTAAAAGGGGGGGTACTGTCACTCACCGGACTGTGAGTGCTTCTTCCCGGACTATTAGGAACCGTGGACGTCCTCTATCCTGAGGGACTGCGCATGCGCAGCCCTTTCCAAACCTTCAGTGTATGTTCCTTTAACTTAATTGGCAGATCAGGCAACCTCCCTATATTAAGCACCTGTGGTCAACACCACGTTGCCTGATCTTGGAGTCTCATTCCCCATGAGTCTCTGAAGGTGTTCCTGTGTTTCCTGTTTATTCAGCCCTGCTGATTCTGTGGTTTCCAAACCACTTCTACCTCTGTGGTTTCCAAACCACTTCTGCTACTGTGGTTCCCATACCACTTCTACCATCTACTGTATCATCGTGACTGTGAGCTGATTCCTATCCGCTGCCTCCGTGCACTACAGTCTTCTAATCACTTCAACTCTACCAGGTATCATTGGGACTGTTAGCTGATGCCTATCCGCTGCCTCCGTGCATTACAGGCTTCAACCACATCCACTCACCTGTTCATGATTGTGACTGCCAGCTGATTCCTATCCGCTGCCTCCGTGCACTACAGGCTTCAACCTGCTACTCGTCTGTGTTTCATCATCGTGACTGTTTGGCTGATTCCTATCCGCTGCCTCCGTGCACTACAGTCTTCAACCTGCAACTCGTCTGTGTTTCATCGTGACTGTTTAGCTGATTCCTATCCGCTGCCTCTGTGCGCTTCAGTCTTCAGTCCTTGTCTACTCCACCGTGTTTCCTTGAGTCTGCTGCCACTATTGCTACCCGCTACTCTCCGTGATCATCTGTTCCAGTTCAACTCTGCTCCGGTGTCCCATCGTTACTGCACCTGCTGGTTGCTATTGGTTACCTCCGTGTTCCCGCAGAGACCCGCTGCTGTTACTTCTCAGCGCTACTCATCCATCTACTGCTGATCCGCTCTCCACGCCTTCCTGTGCTCCCTGCTGGTCTACCTACCTGTGCGCTGCACCTGCTAGACCCCCGCTTCACCCATCCAGGGACTTGTATCCTGCTGGCCTCCTGCCCTTCAGGTATCTCTGCACTCCTGTCTGACTGCCTTCTCCTGAACCACGGTATGCATACTTCCCATTGACTGTGCTGTGTATTGCATACCTTGCTGGACTGTGTTGGTTCTCCTCTGGAGTGTACTATCTGCTGACTCTACTGCCATCATTGACTGTGTTATCTCATGCTGGATTACTTCAAGAGACTTTCTATATTGGCAGTGTTGTTCAGTCATTTATACATTTATATTGTGCATATTACTGTGGATCAAAGTCAAGGTGCCCGTGTATATATTGTGTTGCAGTCTCTCCCCGTGCACCTCCTCACATATATATTCAGTGGTACAACTTGCTAGTGGCAGACCACTGACTCCTGTTTACAGTTTCACCTGTTCCAGTATCCTCTCACATAGCAGTGGTACAACTTGCTAACGCAGACCACTGACTCCCCGGATACCTCCACTTGGATTCCATTCCTTCACTCAGACAGCGGTACAACTTGCTATCCGCAGACCGCTGACTCTCATCACCTCCTCGTTTCTGTTGGACATTCCTCCTCACTATAGCAGTGGTACAACTTGCTACCGCAGACCACTGACTACCTTCACGTGTCCTTTGTCCATACAGTTCCTCGTGTATTACTACCTCCATATTGCCAGTGCTGCTAGTCATAGACTTTCCTGAGCATCTCATCATCTGCTATTTCCTGTTCCGTGATCACCCTGCTACCAGAGTACCATATTACCACCTATACTGCTCTGGTAAGCCTATCACCTGGTGATCCCTGGGTAAAGACTCCTAGTGCCCGTGACACTGTGGAACTAGAAATTCAAATATACAAAAAAGTGGACAAAGGCAGTTTGGTATCTGTCTGCATCAGATCCCCTCTCCACTAGGAGTAAAATAGAAAACTATTCAGCCGTTATATAATCTAGAATATAAATAGAAATTGAGAAAGGCAATTTGGCATCTGTCTGCATCATAATCATCAACATCCTCCTCAGCGCCAGCTACATCAATATCCTCCTCCCAGTGTACAACATTCACACCTTCATTAGCCAAATCTGTAACTGGACTGTGGGTGATCCTTCCAGCATATGCAGAGGGCGTGCTGCAAATGCTGGATGGAGTCACCTCTTTCCGTACAGTTATGGGAAGGTCAGGGTTCGCAACCACCAACACCCTTGGACTCGCCTTGGGGATTTGTGATGTCATCTGTTTAGAAGGCAGAGTTCTTTGCTGTTTTGTTGTTGTTGCTGACAGCATAACTCTCTTACATTTTTTGTAGGGGGGGAGGAGGAGGGCTTAGATCCTTGGGTGAAGCTGGACCACTAGTCATGAACACGGGCCAGGGCCTAAGCCGTTCCTTGCCACTCCGTGTCGTAAATGGCATATTGCCAACTTTACGTTTCTCCTCAGATGATTTTAAGTTTCTCTTTTTGCTACTTTTGGAGAACTTGGGCTTTTTGGATTTTACATGACCTGTACTAGGAGATTGGGCATCGGGCTTGCCAGACGACGTTGATGGCATTTCATCATCTATGTCATGACTAGTGGCAGCAGCTTCAGCATTAGGAGGAAGTGGGTCTTGATCTTTCCCTACTTTATCCTCCAAATTTTTGATTTCCATTATATGTAGCACAAGAGAGCGTACCCCTAAGCCACACATACTCGGCAAAGCCTTTAACAATTATATGCGGCACAGGAGAGTACCACTGGATTTATACTGCAGAATCAGTGAACTTTGTAATATTGCAGTACCAATGGACTTATACTGCAGAATCAGTGAACTTTGTAATATAGCAGTAACAATGGACTTATACTGCAGAATCAGTGAACTTTGTAATATAGCAGTAACAATGGACTTATACTGCTGAATCAGTGAACTTTGTAATATTGCAGTACCACTGGACTTATACTGCTGAATCAGTGAACTTTGTAATATAGCAGTACCACTGGACTTATACTGCTGAATCAGTGAACTTTGTAATATACCAGTAACAATGGACTTATACTGCAGAATCTGTGAACTTTGTAATATTGCAGTACCACTGGACTTATACTGCTGAATCAGTGAACTTTGTAATATAGCAGTACCACTGGACTTATACTGCTGAATCAGTGAACTTTGTAATATACCAGTAACAATGGACTTATACTGCTGAATCAGTGAACTTTGTAATATTGCAGTACCACTGTACCACTGGACTTATACTGCAGGATTGTTTTTGGATACTTTTTTTTTAACTTGGGAATAATGGGGAAATAACAATGCCCTTACAAGAACAGAGGACAGGATACAGCACCACTGGACTGAACAGGGCACAGCACAGGACACAGCAGCACCACTGAACTCAGTCAGAAGGACAGAGCGCAGGACTCAGCACCACTGGACTGAGCAGAACATAACACAGCACAGCACAGCACAGAACTGAACAGCACAGCACAGCACAGCACAAGATATAGCAGGACAGAGGACCACCTAACACACCCTCCCTCTTCCCTGATCAATGCCCGAGTGAAGATGTCGGCGGCAAGCGGGAAATTTAAAGAATCCGAGTATCGCGAGATCCGACAACGGGATTATGACTCGGAGCCTCGGTTTCAGTTTGGCAATTGGCGGGAATACCCGGCTCTGTCTCGGATCCGGCTCGGATCGGCAACGTTCGGGTGGGCTCGGATTTCAGATATCCGAGCCCGCTCATCCCTAGATATTATATTCGTCATCAATGCCTCTAATAAAAATTGCCAATTGAGCTGTATCCGTTGCATCTGTACTTTCGTCTATCGCCATAGCATAAAATTTAAAAATAGCAGCTCTACTCTTCAAAACTTTTTCGATGGATTTTCCTATATCATCAATTCGCCTGGCTATAGTCTGGTGAGACAAACTGATTTTTGAAAAATCCCCTTTTTTATCCGGGCAAATTATATCAGCCACGCTTTCCATACATTGCTTGATAAACTCACCATCGTAATACGGTTTTGATTTTTTTGCTATCCGGTTTGCAACCACATAACTAGCTTTTACAATAGAATCACTTTGAATCAATACTTTTTTAAAATAATTTTGTTCAGATGCTATTTTTTTTTGCAGTTCAGTGATTTTGTCTTTACGACACATTCCTTCATACACACTAAATTGCGCAGCATGTCGTCAGGTAATGCCTTTTCAAATTGTAGTCTTTGAAAACTGGCACTAATTCCTTGCAAATTAAGCAGATTGCCTTACTATTTGACTCAACAAAGAAGTACTCATCTGTCCACTTTTCTTGGAACACTCTTCCTTCATCTATAATTTTTCTTTTTTGGGGTTTGGTTTTCTTTTTTGACATGTTAGAAGCCATGCTGGAATTTAAATGAAAAATAATACTTTTAGAAACCATAGTTTCATAATCAATGTGATTACTATGTGCACTATGCTGCGGATTTCCCTTTCAAATTAATGGAGCTATGTGGATAGAGGTGAGCGACAGGAAACTACCAGAAAGTGGCTTACCTGGGAGTAAGGATGCTGGAATGAGGGCTGTCTGCCACAAATACTATTAGCCACACACACTATTGCTGTTACACTCAGCTGTCATATAGACCTGCTTTTCAGTTGGCAGCAGATGTGCACTAGCACATAAAGTACTTGTAACTACTGTGAATATATTAACTCAGATTAAATACTCATTTAATTAATTCTGTCTTTTAGCACTGATTTAGAACCTATGCAAAAGAATTAATCTTGCTCTCAATTATTGATCTTAGATATTGGGTTGGTGAGGCGTATTGGATTTATTTTACTAAACATCTGGCTTTATATAAGTAGTTTAAATTCAGATGACCTATGTCTCTATAGTTATATTTTCATATAAAGTAAAATGATGGTGTTGGTAAGTTAGGAGAGTGGTGTACTGATTTAGGGCTATATTTAGTGATTTTGTATTTGAGTAGCATATAAAGTAATTGAGTGGCATTAGCCTTTTTTTATGAACGAATGTGCAGATACCCAATGATATAAGTTCCTTTCTGATCGATCAGGCTCGACTGTGGCACAGGAGTACTCAGAGGTTAAATGGCACATGATCAGTTTACATCTGAGTAAATGCAGAGGACCAACCCAGAGGAGTTAATAGTAAAGCACAATGTTAGTGAAGGTAGTTAATTATAATAATAATAATAATAGTAATGTATTTAATACAGTAATTGTCCATTAATTAATTAATTACCTGCTGGCTGACATTAAAGGCACCTGCGCTGCTGGAACCGCTCCTCCTAGCATAAGCGCGGCCAAGAGTGACGTCAACGCGCCCCCGTGCCGTCATGACGTCATCGTGCGCATGCGCGATGAATGAAAAAAAACATGCCGGCGCTTCTGTGCAGGGCAAACGGGCGGACCGGTTGTGCCGCAAGTTAAGCATTTTCTTTACTTTTTATTTTCTAGTTTTTTTTCTCCCATTAACAGCGCTGCCCCTTGCCACAGCTGGGCCACATTCACAGACGAGTTGGGCCGCATGCGGCCCACGGGCCGCGAGTTGGACAAGCCTATTTTAGAAGAAATGACTGTAGACTAGGGTCACTTTACGATATATAGAATCCAAGGGGGTAAATTATAATCCACAGGTTAAAGCGAAGTTTCAGCTGACGCATGAAGCTTATTTGCTTGTAAAAGGTGAAATCAGTAATCAACTTGACGCATGCATGACTCCTGAGCTCTGTAAACAACAGCAATTCTGCACAATTAATTATTTCCAGTTTAAAGGACAGTGTTCACTTAGCAGGGTTAAACAGCTTGCAATTTCTTCATCAGCAACCATTTTAGACAGTTTCACATTATCAAACTTTTGATGCAATATAGACAAACTCTTGTGGTAAATGATTGTCTCTATGTCCCAGTCAGCTTGCAGATAACTTTAAATGCAGCAGATTTGCTGGAACAAACTCTTCCTTTAGACAGTGCTATAACACCTCTGAATAGCAATATTACAGTCCCGGTCAGAGGTTTCAATAACACAGTTTAAAGTCTCACTTAAATAACTTGAACATAGCAAAGCAAAGAAACGTATCTGTCTTCATATGAGTCCTGATGATATCTCATGGGCAGTGGCAAGTTAGGACTTTTCCTACACTGCAAAGGTGCTTCATTCTGGGCTGGCTGCAATGGTAGCACAGTGGCCTAGTGGTTAGCACTTCTGTCTCACAGCACTGGGGTTATGAGTTCAATTCCCGACCATGGCCTTATCTGTGTGGAGTTTGTATGTTCTCCCTGTGTTTGCGTGGGTTTCCTCCGGGTGCTCCGGTTTCCTCCCACACTCCAAAAACATACTGGTAGGTTAATTGGCTGCTATCAAAATTGACCCTAGTCTCTCTCCGTCTGTCTGTCTACCTCTCTGTTTGTCTGTGTGTGAGTCTGTGTCTATATTAGGGAATTTAGACTGTAAGCTCCAATGGGGCAGGGACTGATGTGAATGAGTTCTCTGTACAGCGCTGCGGAATTAGTGGCGCTATATAAAATAAATGATGATGATGATGATGATGATGAATCACCACTCAGAACATCAATGCATCCATAGCATTAACTTGCTCTTTGTTGGAAGATCCTTTTTTAGCTCAGCCAGCAGTCACACACATCACTTCTCACACTAGCCAGTCCTTTTTGGGCTTTTTCCCTTTTTCTTAAGAATCTCCTAAAACCTTCTAGTTCATTCATTGCAGTTTCCCCATTCAAAAATGGACAACACAATTTGCATTTAGCTTCCCAGAGGCACTCTGGAGAACTGTAGTTTTCTGAATGACTGCATACAGTAATATATCGGTGATTTGCAGGGTATTACACTAACATTTATTTATATAGCACCAGTTTACTCCGTAGTGCTTTCAAATTGGGGACAAACTCAGTAATAAAGCAAAACTAGGCACTAACAGACAAAGAGGGAAGAAGGTCTGCTCGCAACCTCAATATCCATAGGAAAATAAGAGTTACATACATGAGGTTAAATGACACATATTTCATATTGGTCAAGCCAGGTTATAATTAGAATTTAGTTTTTGTGATGGGGAAAGGGTGTATGATCCAATCACACAGCAATATTGATTTGGAGTTCAGAGAATTGTTTGACAATAGGAGAATAAGTATGAGTGAGCTGTGTAGAGGGTGGTGATCAGGTAGAGAAGCCTAGGGAGAGGGTAGGAATGTGTTTCAGGAGTTCGATAAGCTGACTGAAGAGTTTTCAGGGAATGCTTGAAGTCTTGGAGGCTGGGGAAATGCCACAGAGTGAGTGTGTAATCACTGTAGCTGACTTGTGCATCTAATATTCTGGATACTGGAACCCATGGGCTGTTTTCAATACTGGATCTCAAGGTAGGAACAATGGAAGTGCACCAATACAGAGAGACTTCCAAAGTACTTGGGATCAAGATTTGAGTGTCTTTAATTCAATATATCCAAAATAGATTCAGTGCTAGCAGATCATCACTTAACGCTCTTCAATAAACTGTACGGTATGATGCTCAGAGCTGTGCCAAGTGTTACTGTCTACAGTAATGGGCAATAGTTTTGAGAATGACACAAGCATTGGTTTTCACAAAGTTTGTGCTTCAGTGTTTTTAGACCTTTTTGTCAGATGTTGCTATGGTATACTGAAGGAAAACTACAAGCAGTTCATAATTGTCAAAGGCTTTTATTGACAACTACATTAAGTTTATGCAAAGAGTTAATATTTGCAGTACTGACCCTTCTTTTTGAAGACCTCTGCAATTCGCCCTGGCATGCTGTCAATCAACTTCTGGGCCACATACTGACTGACGCTGGCCCATTCTTACCTAATCAATGCTTGGAGTTTGTCAGAAAATTTGTTTGTCCACCAGCTTCTTGAGAACTGACCACAAGTTCTCAATGGGATTAAGGTCTGGGGAGATTCCTGGCCATGGATCCAAAATTTCGATGTTTTGATCCCCGAGCCACTTGGATATCACTTTTTCCTTATGGCAACTTGCTCCATCATGCTGGAAAAGGTATTGTTCTTCACCAAACTGTTCTTGGATGGTTGGGGGATGTTGCTCTTGGAGGATGTTTTGGTACCACTCTTTATTCATGGCTGTGTTCTTAGCCAAAATTGTGAGTGAGCACACTCCCTTGGCTGAGAAGCAACCCCACACATGAATGATGCTTTACTGTTGGCATGACACAAGACTGATGGTAGCGCTCACCTTTCCATCTTGACACAAGCGTTTTTCTAGATGCCCAAACAATCTGAAACAGGATTCATCAGAGAAAATTACTTTACCCACAGTCCTCAGCATTCCAATCCCTGTAAATTTTGCAGAATATCAGTCTGTCCCTGATGTTATTCCTGGAAAGAAGTGGTTTCTTTGCTGGCCTTCTTGACACTAGGCCATCCTCCAAAAGTCTTTGCCTCACTGTGCATGCAGATGCACTCACACCTACCTGCTGCCATTCCTGAGTAAGCTCTGCACAAATTTTGGAGCAATTTATGAGCACAAACATTTTTTAGTAGGTTTCCATGATCTTTCTTCAAGACTATACCCCTTCCACCTAATGGATGTCCATTTTCCCTGATGAACTCAGCATATCCATAAAGTTTAATGTGTGGGGAAGCAGGTTATTTTTTTTGTAAGAAAAACCCTGTGAGCCACCAAATTGTCTGGGTAGGATATCTGTCTCCCTGTTTTATGAGAACGGGCCTATAAGTTACAGTAAAATTAAACCTAATTAAAAAATAAAACCCATCTGGCTTGGCCTGTATTCATTCTCTTGGTAGCTTTTAAATATTCCAAATTCCTATGATTGGTTTTAGAGTCATCCACCACCAAGCTCACATAGGGTCAGAATGTGCCAATACAAGGGCAGTTTGAAAAGCTCTTTCAAATGACAGAAGGCTTCTTTGGTTTGAACAGTATATGAGAACTGTACCCCTTTAAGGGTCAAAACAGAAATTAAGTGTACAATCAGAAAATGTTTAATGAATTTGTACTGGACATTCTTGGATAGCCGAGTTTTAACAGGATCCATTTTTATACCTTTACCGAGTTATTAAATGTTCCAGAAATTCAATAGATTTTTCTAACATGACATATAGACAATTGGTCTGATTCATTAAGGAAAGTAAGGGAAAAAAAGAGTAAATTTTTGCTTGGACAAAACCATATTACAATACAAGGGGTGAAAATGAGTTTATTATTTTGCACATAAGTTAAATACTGTCTGCTTTTCATTGTAGCATACAAATACTTGATAACTTTATTTGTATACTGAAATTTAGGACATGTCCTACCCCAACTATAAATCTGTCCTCACATTTTAAATTTACCTCCACCTCCAATGCAACATGGTTTTGTCAAGGTGCAAAGTTACTTTTTTTTTTTGTTTAATTTCCTTAATAAATCAGGACCAATGTGTACACAGGTAATCCAGTTGTTATTCGTTGGAAGCAAACAATGGCATTCTTATTGTTCTGTAGAGAAAAATAGTTCTTGATTGACCCAATTAATAGACGGGATGTATACTGTAATCCAGGATATTCCCAAGACTATCGGGAACTTGGGGTGCTGAACTCCATCCAAACTGAGCAGCTCATCATGACCTCCATGAGTTAGTAACAACAATGGTATTGTCTCTTACTTCACATGGTCAGAAGAAATGGGTAATCCATCTATAGTCTTCAACGGAATTGTTTACCATCTTGGTTAAAGCATAAATTTGGTGTCTTCTTTCAAGCCCCCCATTAATAAAATTCCTCATAGGGCCAGAGTCTATTAATGCAGGGGAAGAGATTTGGTTAATTGGGATAAATCTGCGCTCAGGTCAAAGAGACCAATGTATTACACTACAGTAAGAAACTATGATTGTAAGACGATCCTGTGTCTTGTTCCAATACAAATAAAACAGGTTGATCAATCCAGCACAATATGTAGTGATATAGATCTGTCTGAATGTGATGTTAGTATGACATGTGGAAATGAAAATTACACCTGTGTATGATTGTAACCTTGTAGGTATATAATCTGTTAGGTTGAAAGCAAAAGTATTGTCAATGATAATACTATTGCTTCCAAGCTATCAGATTATATACCTACAAGGTTACTATCTGTGACAGGATGGACCGCCTATGCCTCCCGGTCTGTTGCTGCTGGAAACCGGCTGGACTTTCTTTGCCACCGTTCCCTTTCTTTATTCCAAATGCGCCCACTAGTATCATGATACAATATGTTTAACCAGACATGAATTTAAATGCATTTTATACTTAACAAAATTTGCAGTAATCTGTGATATCCTAAATCACATTGTATAGAGATTTCCTTTCACTTTAACCAGGATACAGGATTTCCTGTTGTGTATTCAAGTGTTGGTCACTCACATTGAATAGACTTACTCAGCATTTCCTGCTATCAGTAGAACAGACTCCCGCCTCACATATGCCTAATTGGAGATTTCCTATAGCAAAGATACAAAACCCCAAACAAGACATTCCCTATACCAAAATACACTCAATATTAAACATAAGTACATTTGCAATTATATAAATAAGTGCCCTGCGCTATTTCCTTTATATAAATTTATACCATAAGTTATTTCTAAGTGATTCAGCCACAATCATACACAGGTGTAATTTCCATTTCCACATGTCACACTAACATCACATACAGACAGATCTACATCACTGCATATAGCCCTGGATTGATCAACCTGTTCTAGGGGTAGAGATTTGACAGTTCTTGTGACTCAAAGTAAATTGCAAAGAGACATAACAATGAGGAATTATATGTGAAGAATTCAAGTGATTTAACCAGAAAGGGGTTACAGAAACATGACCCAGGTTGCTCCTCTTCAAGGAACCTGGGTCCGGTCATTTTTCAATGACTTGTGGTTCTTGCCCTACAAAGGTCATTCTGTCAGAACATTTCTTTGAATAGCACAATAATGGTTCTGTTCATGTCTGCTTCTAAAATTTTGCTGGGCTGACAAAGGAACTTGGATACAGAATATGATGAACCTCAGTATCACTCAACCTAGCTGTCATGAGATGTAGAGGATAAGGATGGGCCACTTAAATGTCTTTGCCCACACTTTTCCTAGGATTGTTTAATCAGATAGGTTTCAATAATAATACATCTGTCCAAGAAACTTAATCTGAATCTTAAGCAGGATCATTACGTGAGAGTTCATTTTTAATATGATCATTTAGTTGAATTGTGTCTTTTAGCTGCCACATTCCAACTCATGTCCTCCATCCATTGTAGAAACTGAATTGGATATTTAAGAACAGAGCAGGGACATTGGCGTAAGTCAATAAGGATAGATTGTGCAGCGAGGATCATCAAGCACTTTACCAAATGATTGCCGAAATAGAGAAAATTAATTCAATAGTTGTCTTTCCAAAGTGGTGACGTGCAGACCTAGGTATCTGGATCAAGTCCACCTTCAACAGGTGCGTTCCATAGTTTCAAAGTCACATCTTAAAATCTGTTGTTACTGGGCCACAGAGCATGAAATTGCAAATGATCCTTGTGAAGGAATGAGGTGACTGCGGACTATCAAACATATACTTTCTCTAGCCCTCTGGTTCCCCCATATTTGTCATATTTAAGCTTGTGTATATTCTATTTTGAAATAACTGCCAGCTTGTATCATTAACATGCAGACTAGTCCATTCTTTCAGTCTAGGCTAAACTTTAACAGCAATAAATAACAGCTTCACTGCAAAATCAACAATATACAATAAACAATATACATATTTACAGTGAACTACAATGTCACCTTATCCACATGTAATTAGACACTGCATGTGTACTCTGGTTAGCTGGGGGAAAAAAACAGGGCTATAAAAAGTACGTTATAATCCACATATTGTGAGAAACGAGGGACAGACTGGTTAAGGTGTTATCAAACTCATCTCATCACAGTCTCCTAGACCTAGTTTTTTAGAGGATGGAAATGGTGATTCTTGATATAGCAAGTAATGTGAGGAATATTTACACATAAATATGTATATGGTATATCAGTAAATATAGAAATGATAGAAAATACAATATGTATTATGAACCATTAGTACTAGGTATTTATACACAATGTAGATTGGCACAAATTGCACAGAACTGGTACAAGCATTATATACTTAGTATTGGAGAAGACTGCATTTTATTAGCCTGCTCTCCAGATCCACGCTGTGGTGGGGTTTTTCAATTATTTAGGGATGCTTCTCCAGTGACTTTGGCTGAGAACTCGTGTTCCCCTTCCTTCCACTCAATAGACAGCTGCTTCAGCCAGCCATGCAGTTTGCTGCTTCCATGTCCTCTGGATTCCGGTCCTCCCGCAGTCAGCGCCCTGTGCTGGATGTTAAAGCCACATTCTTAATGCTCTGCAGTTAGAGATGGTGTATTAATAATAGTAATAAACCATTTTATGCTCTCACAGACTTTATCAAGGGATATTGGCGTAATGTGGAGCTCTGCACAGTTGTCTCTTAAATCAATTGATCACCTGAGGGTGTGTCCACCCCTCCTAATGACATGAATGCATCAATTAAAGTTTTGCAGTGTCTTGTGTGAGATATGTGCATATTCTGGGAATGTTTCATAGATGTATGTAGTAGGATTTGGATATAGATTGGTGTGAGTCAAGGTTCACAAATAGCGAGCTGGAGGGGTATGGTTTACTGTTGTGTTATAAACAAATAGAGATATCATGTAGGCAGCTTTTGCTGACTGGTGGGAAAATTCTTCCATCAGTTATTGAAATTTTGAGTTTGAGCTGGCGAGACAACATTCACAATGAAATGGCAGAGACATTAAGTGATGTGGCCAACACGGATTGTGAGAGGTCCGGAGAGGACAGAAACTTTTGAGTATCATCTGCATGGAGGTGATGCTGAAATCCAAAGGAGCCTATTTATTTTCCAAGATAAGTGGTCTAGAGTAGAGTAGAGGTCCTAGGAGTCAGTACTCCACCTGATAGAGAAAGCAAAGAACAGGTGGATCCAGAGAAGCAAACACTGAAAGAGTGGTTTGATAAGTTGGATATAAACCAGGATGGAACAATGTCTTTAGGACCTAGGGAATGCAGTGATTGTAGGAGAAGAGTGGTCAACAGTGTCAAATGCAACCAAGAGATGTAGGAGAATGAGAAGTAATGACCTTTAGCAGTGATGAAATCATTGAGCACCTTAGTCAGTGCAATCTCAATGGAGTGTTGGGAACAAAAACTTGATTGCAGAAAGTCCAGTAAGATGTGTGAGGATAAGAAGCATGTGAGGAAAATGTAGGCAAGTTTTTCAAGAGATTAATGTGAGTTTGGTTCAGAATTTGTTATTTTTTCAGAACAGATAGTCACTGCATGCTTGAATAATAATGGAAGTTACCAGTTGAGAGAGAGAAAGATTACAGATGTTAGTTATGGTAAGGATGAGCACAGGAGACATCAGTCAACTAATTTCTGATGTTATAGGGTTGAGTGGACATTTAGTGGATTGGGAGTAGTAGAAGAGAGTAGATAATGCCTCTTCATTTGTGGGTTCCAATGAAGAGTAGATGCCAAAGGTTGCAGGAAAGGAATTGAGCATGTTGTGGGACGGGGAAGAGGATTTCATGTTGGATCTTATCAATCTTCAAGTCAAGATCTTGGGCAGTGTGGGTCATCATTGGGTTTGGAGTTGAAAGGGTTGATAAGAGATTTCATTGTTGAGAGGTGTGCGGGGTTAGAATTCTGAGCAGAGATGAGAGATTGGAAATATGTATGTTTTGCAGTGTACAGAGCATTTCAATAGCAGTAGTAGATAGTAGTGTATGTGAGGAAATCATGAAATATACCAGATTTACTCCAATGATGAGGTTTTCAAGCAGTGCATTTCCTTAGAGTTTTCTTAGTATTTAAGAAATCAGAAACTGAACAAAGTCTGGAGGAAACAAGATTAAGGCAGTGGCCATCTTGATGAGTAGAAGAGAAATTTCACTGAGAGAATGTAAGAGAGGAGGATAGAGAGAAAGAGAGAGAAAGGCAGAAGGAGAATTTCGATAATCAATAATATGTTATAATTCCCCCATGATGAGCGACGGATGTCACCGCATAATAAGTGAGAAAGTCAGGCAGAGAAATGTTCAAGGAATTGTTGGTTTGGTCCAGGTGCGATGGACCAAAGCAACACACAGAGAAGGGGTTGAATATCTGTATAGTCTGTATTTCAAAAGATGATTCTTCAATTAAAATTCCCAACCAGATTGATTCACTTTCTAAGTGATTCAGAAGGGAGACCAGCGTGATAACAATGTAATACTGTGGGAGGTGTAATCTACACCCATCAAATTTGACCCACATTTTCAGATATAAACTCTGACCATAAAGAAGATATTCCCCGAGATCCAGTTACATGAATCCCAAGTGTCAGTTTAAAATGCTGGAACATAAGCAAAAAGTTGTTTTTTCTGGTAATCTAAAATTATCCCAATATAATGTCTAGAGAAAAGTAAGCAACTTACTGCCTAAGCTGTTCACTCACATATTCCATAGAACACTGGAATTCACCGCAAGGGACAAGCAGAAAGCGTCAATTTTAATTACAGTTTGACATCCAGCCCTTTGTGCACAGCTCAGAGAAGCGCCAAACTATGATTGGGGCACAAAGAGCAAAGGGGCAATTTCTGATTGTTTACAATGTGCTGCAGACTGTGTTTTTAGTTTTAATGGAGAACCCATTTGAACTTTGCTTGTTTTAATTCATTTGGAATATCTAACACTTCCCATTTACAAAAATTCTAAAAAAAGAAAGAAATTCAGCATAATATTTAATTAAGATATAATTAATCTTGATCTCAGCATGGTCAAAAAGACACTTAGAGAAGATGGAACAGATAAAGTATAATATAATTTATGAATAACACATGATTCTCCCCTGGATCACAATAGGTGTTGCTTCCAAACCACAAGCCAGTGTTAGGAGGTCAGAACTGTAGATTGCACCCCGTCCTCCATCTGATGCAGACAGGCCTTCTCTTTTCTTCTCAATGAGGCTGTATGACGTGTGTAAGCGCTTAGTTAGAGTCATACAAGAGTTCTAGCTGAGAACCTCACTGACTGCTCACATATGTGAGAGCTCAGAGTTGTACAAGAGTTCTAGCTGGGAACCTCACTGACTGCCCACATTACATATTGGGGAATAAATGTCACTGAAGCGGAGAGGCCTCCTCTTTTCTTCTCAGTGAGGATCTATGATGTGTGCGAGTGGTTAGAGTCGTACAAGAGTTCAAGCTGGGTATAATAGAAAGTACTGGGATTGCTCACATTACATGTTGGGGAAAAGCTGTCACTGAAGCTTGGAGGTTAGCCTGCTGAGAGCCATGAGGCACCACACCAAACAAATTAGTAGCTCAGGTGGTTCTTCTCTGACTACGTATGATGCCCAGTCACTGTAATGTAGATACGTGTTCATTTACTGAGGAGAATATGTTCATGTAAATAAAATTCATAATATTCTTTTGTTTTTAAAATAAAAAAAGGGAACAAAAACTATTTAATTCCCAATTTAATGCACAGATGCCCGTACATTAGAATAGAACTGAGAAGAACACTCACCATACAGAGAAAAGAGAATACAAATATTGTGTAACAAACAAGGAACAAGAGGTCCATGAACAGAACCCAGGAACAGGCGTCGTGTGTTGGAAGTCAGTTTGTTCATTGTTCACTTAGATTAACAAAGGAAAATAAACTGAAAGCACAAAGGATGAAACACTGGGTAAAAAAGTGACAGAAATGTATTAATATAATGTAAGGCAGTAAATTGGGGTATACAAGGGGGTTGGCACATCTCTCCTGGCACAGACTCTAAGGGGTATATTTACTAAACTGCGGGTTTGAAAAAGTGGAGATGTTGCCTGTAGTAACCAATCAGATTCTAGCTGACATTTTCTCCAGTTCTATACATTATCACCTATGCACTAAATTTAAAGTTGTATTTTTAAACTGTTTTATAGACGTTGTATGGCTTTGACTATGGAATAGTGAATTAAAAACAATTTATTTTGATGTTGGAGCACTAGTCCTGAGTGGTGATTCTCTTTAGTGTTGTCTAGTGAGTGATTGCAAAGAAGAAAAGTAAAAACAAAAACATAGGATGAGGTTGAAATATGGGTCAAAAACTATATATTTGAGAGAAAAAGTTCTAGCGGGATAGAGAGATAGTTGATCACAGTGGAATGTGTTTCACCGGTGTCTCTGACATCTCCATAGGCCATGAAATTACTAGTCTTTCATTTATCGGCCTTGTTTACACTTGATAAATTCTTATCCCAGTCTTCTGCCTTCTTCCTTGTGCCTCTAACCAAGCTGAATCTCCATTTGATTTTACATAAAACTGTTTGCTACGTCTTTACTTCATGTTCCGTCACCTGAGTCTTTTCTTTCATTTTCTTTTGGATCCGTAGATCTACCAGCTCCCGGACTGAGCTATATGGGAAGTTTTTTCTACATTTCAATGGGACATTTATTGCTGGATTTCCAGCTCTTGGTGCAATGGTTTTCATACAGTTGGCTATTAAAATGTATCACTTTTACTTTAACAATTTCTGGGGGGTAAATGTGTTGAAGATTTGCCTTTAAGCATATTGCCGTTTCAAAGTAAGCTGTCAAAATCGCAGAATATCGGCGATTTGCAAAAATCACTTTTTGATACATTTACCCCCTGATATTTTATAACTTTCGCATTTATTTGATGAGTTACCTTAGTTCCTCTTACTAGATAATGATACAAAACTGAAATAGTAATGCATTAATTGTTAACTTTAAATTATCCAAATTATAGGGTGATCAGATCATAGATCAGGTCAGATTTATACAGGATTTATTTGAAATCTGTTGCTATTCATTGATCTTCTCCTTAATGTCGTCTCTCTCCAGTTCGCACTCATGCAGTACTCCAGCGATTTCATAACACATTTCGATTTCAATCGTTTTTCTGCTGTGAGAGATCCTGCGCGCCTCACTGAAAATATTAAACAGCTTAGACATCTAACCAAAACTGCAACTGGGATCTACAAGGTGATGTAAGTATTTAGAGGTCCTTTCTGGTGCGACCATGAACAATGAGCTAACAGTCCATTGATGTTGTAGTAGAATGGCCCAGGTGTAGTATCTCTGCCGGTTACAGTGCATTACACAGGGAGACACAGTCGGAAGCTGGTAATGGGTCTCTGGAAAGAGTTATTCGTATACAGTCAGTGATCACTTTTTCTGCTACAGTTATGTCCCGGCTCAGTGTTGAGTACAGTACATGACTACTGAACCAACATGTAATAGTATGGGCATAAGATGGTATTCAAAACGGGACAAAGATCTCCCTACATTCGTTTTTCTTCTAAACGACAAAAATGTTTTTTTATACAAGAAGTTGAATGGACAATTTTCATCTCAGTCCGCATTTTCTCACTGTTCTGTTACTCTCTCTTCCTACTATGCCTCCACGCTCTCACTCCATACCTATATTGTCCCCCCGCCACACCTCTCTCATTCCTCCCCGCCCTCCCCCGCACGCTGCTCATCTTGCTAACCTTATCCCCATTTCCCCCCTCTCCTCTCCCCCTTTCTCCTGTGCCCTCTGGAATGCCAGATCCGTCCGCAACAAACTGACTGCTGTCCACGACCTCTTTCTATCCAGCTCCTTTAACCTTCTTGCCATTACTGAAACCTGGCTCTCCGACTCTGACACTGCCTCCCCCGCTGCCCTCTCTTATGGTGGCCTCTCCTTCACCCACTCCACCAGGCCTGGTGCCCGCACAGGCGGTGGAGTGGGCCTCCTCCTTTCTCCCACCTGTACTTTTCGTGTAATTTCCCCGAACCCTCCCTCTCCTTCTCCTCCTTCGAACCCCACTCCATCCGCCTCTTCTACCCCATCCACCTCCGCGTCACTGTCATCTACCGCCCCCCTGGCCCCACCTCCCTCTTCCTTGACAACTTTGCTGCCTGGCTTCCTCACCACCTCTCCTCCGACCTCCCCTCAATAATTCTCAGTGACTTTAACTTCCCCATCGACAACCCTACCGACCCTGCTTCCAGCAAACTGGTCACCCTCTCTTCCTCCCTTGGTCTCACCCAATGGACCTCCTCCTCTACCCACTGCCAGGGTCACTCTCTTGATCTTGTCTTCTCCTACCTTTGTAATCTCTCTGACTTCTCCATCTCTCCCTTTCCTCTATCTGACCACCATCTCCTCTCCTTCTCCCTCTCCTCTTCTCCTGCTCCCCTCCCCCTGCCCAAACCTACTCTGTCCATACGCAACCTCGACGCTCTCGACCCTGTTTCTCTGTCCTCCTCTCTCGATACCCTCCTTTCTCCCCTTTCCTCCCAGGCCTGCCCCAACCAGGCGGTTTCCCTCTACAATCAAACCCTCACCTCCGCTCTGGATGCAGTCGCCCCTGCCCACTCCGTCCACCCCCGCTGCTCCAAACCCCAACCCTGGCACTCCAAATTTACTCGCTTCCTCCAAAAATGCTCCTGCACCGCTGAACGTCACTGGAAAAAAACTCGCTCCCTGGCTGACTTCCTCCACTTTAAATTCATCCTTTCATCCTACAGCTCTGCCGTCTCTCTCGCCAAACAATCTTTCTTTAAATCCCTCATCTCTTCCCAGTCCTCTAATCCCCGCCGCCTCTTTGCCACCTTCAGCACTCTCCTGGCCCCCTCCCCTCCCCCCACCCCCTCCTCCCTGACTGCCTCCGACTTCGCCTCCTTTTTCTCCTTTAAAATTGAGGCCATCTGACTTGAAATCTCCTCCTCCACTCTCTCTTCTACCCCTCTCACTCTTCCGTCCACCCCCCTAAACACCTTCCCCTCCACTCCTTCCGCCCCACCACGGGCGAGGAAGTACACTCTCTCATTTCTCCTCCCCCCCTACTACCTGTCCCCTGGATCCCATCCCCTCCCACCTTCTAAGCTCCCTTTCCCCCACCACCTGCTCCCACCTCGCTCACCTTTTTAATCTCTCCCTCTCCTCCGGCATCTTCCCCTCCTCCTTCAAACATGCTCTCGTATCCCCCATTCTTAAGAAGCCTAATCTCGACCCCACTTCTCTCTCGAACTATCGCCCCATATCTCTTCTCCCCTTTGCCTCCAAAATTCTCGAGAGGCTCATCTGCAGCCGTCTCACCTCCTACCTTTCTGAACACTCCCTCCTTGATCCTCTCCAGTCTGGTTTCCGCCCCCTTCACTCCACTGAAACTGCCCTGGCTAAAGTCACCAATGACCTCCTCTCTGCTAAAGCCAGGGGCCACTTCTCCCTTCTCATCCTCCTTGACCTCTCTGCAGCCTTCGACACCGTTGACCACCCCCTCCTCTTTCACACCCTCCAGTCTCTCGGCCTCTCTGGCCCTGTCCTGTGCTGGTTCACCTCTTACCTCGCTGACCGATCCTTCTGTGTCACCACCACTGAGTCTCTCTCCCCCCGACCACCCTTCCAGTCGGGGTCCCCCAGGGCTCTGTTCTGGACCCCTTACACTTCTCTCTATACACCTCCTCCCTGGGTGAACTCATCAGCTCCTTCGGCTTCAATTACCACCTTTACGCTGACGACACTCAACTATACCTCTCCTCTCCTGATCTCTCTCCCTCCCTCCTCTCTAAAGTGTCCACCTGCCTTTCTGCCATCTGCTCCTGGATGTCCTCTCGATTCCTCAAACTCAACCTCGCCAAAACCGAGCTGATAGTTTTTCCTCCCCCCATACCTCATCCCCTGTCGACCTCTCCATCACTGTCGACAACTCATCTATCTCCTCTGTCACCCAACTTCGCTGCCTTGGTGTCACCCTCGACTCCTCTCTCTCCTTTGGCCCCCATATCCTCTCTCTTGCTAAATCCTGCCGCTTCCAGCTGCACAACATCGCTCGCATCCGGCCCTTCCTCTCCCAAGATGCCCCTCTCCCTCTTGGACTACTGCAACCTCCTCCTTACTGGCCTCCCCCTCTCTCATCTCGCTCCCCTTCGATCTGTACATAATGCAGCCGCTAGGCTTATCTTCCTCTCTCACCACTCCTCTTCTGTCTCCCCCCTCTACCAATCCCTCCACTGGCTCCCCTTCCCCTACAGAACTCTGTTCAAGCTCCTCACTCTTACATACAAGGCCCTCGCCAACGCCACTGCACCCTACCTCTCCGCACTCCTATCTATTCACGCTCCATCCCGTCCTCTCCGATCTGCCAATGACCGTCGCCTATCTTCCCCCCTCATCACCTCCTCCCACGCGCGTATCCAAGACTTTGCCCGCGCTGCCCCCCTCCACTGGAACAAGATCCCTCCCTCCATCAGGACTTCCCCTAACCTGTCCAGTTTCAAACGGGCTTTAAAAACCCACCTTTTACTTAAAGCCTTCCAGTCTCCCACTTAACTACCTACCTTATCCTCTGCCTCTCCCCCTTCTTTCCCCTTCCCTGCCTCCGTCCCTCTACTCTCCCTCTCTCCCCTGCGTTTCTCCGTCTGTCCACCCCTCCCCTTAGATTGTACGCTCCTCTGAGCAGGGCCATCTCTCCTCCAGTTTCCACCACTTCTAACTCTGCTCTCCAGCTACTTTGCCCTCCTCCTCGAGGGCCCTCCTCCCCCCTCTGGGGGTCTCCCGGTCTTCCGTGCCCTCCTTTTGGGCCCCGTCATTTGCGGATACTCCCCCCACCCTCACTAGCTGTGCATTGAGCTTACTGAGTTACTGTGCTTTATGTTTACTGTACTGTGCTGTCTCACCTTGTATTGTAATTCGTTTTTGTCCCTGTACGGCGCCACGGACACCTTGTGGCGCCCTATAAATAAAAATTAATAATAATAATAATCTAAGTAGAAGAAATTCAATCCCTGGTGATGTCTCTTTGGAGCCTCACATAATGGGCAGAATGTTAGGGCAGTAAAACATCACTGGTTTAAAAAAAAATAAGAAATGTTTTACTTTTCAGAGCTGGAATGTCTTCCCGTGAGTCGTTCTGGTTGGAGCCTGTAAACATGTTGTCACACATTGGGGTCTTAGCCACACTTACCATGTCCACCGCTGTCATATCACGGCTAGCTGGGTTTCTCCCGGTCACCAAGTAATCATCTCTCTGCAGCTCCCCTGCATTTCCAAAGTGCTCATCCTTCTGCAAGAATACTAAACGGGAACACAAACTAGTCTGTGATTCGTGAGTTTTAGTATATAAAACTTCAACCTTCAACCAATCACAAAGTCTGATCTAACTCTGATCTAAGTCTGATTTGGAACTTAGGTTGATATCTAAGATATGTGTGTATATATATATATATATATATATATATATATATATATATAATGTTGTTTTGTGTCCTGAATCTCTGTCATTTGTAGTGCCACAAGTGTGCATTACAGGTTCTGGTCTCCTCAGAAATAGAAAGCGTTTTCCCCAATCCTACTATAATAAATGATGTCCCCATAATGTCCATCGTAATGACAGACAAGATGCTGTTCAAGCCGCCTCAACTGTGTGAACCACGTCTACAGAGTGGAGTCTTGTCATGCAGTTTAGCACCCTGAGACCTCTTGTATGTGACGGTTTGTACACATCCTGTGTATAGAAATCAAGATGGCGGTTTTAATCGTTGGAGTATACCACCATGTGTTTAATGTGCGGTTTGCTTTTAGTATATCAGTCTGTTTCCAAAGCTCGCCTCGCACCAGAACATCTGTAGCTCCAACAAACCACAGATTAGCAAATCTATTCATCTGCGTTTCCCAAATAGCCACAACACGAAACGCTGATTATATCTACTAATGTCTGAAACACCTATTCAGGGAGTAGGAACATTCATCATGGAAATGACTTTAACTGGAACCTGGCTGTAAGAGTAATTATCTCAGAGAGGTATTGGGTAATTCCAGGTCCTGTTACCTCAAATATGACATGTAGCAATTCCACAGACCGCCAATCCCGCTCTCACTGCTCAAGGATCCTATGGCCACCGGCCTCTGTAAGCTCCATGGTCACAATATGCTATAGACGTTGGGGTCCTTGAATTAACAATTATGGTCATCTATAAGGTTTTCTGCTTCTTACCAACTGACTATCTGCTAGACAATCATCAATGTTACCATTAAATACCTCCTGTCCTCAATGACTGATGCAGTCTTGGTCCTAACTTACATCTCACAGAGGAGCAGCTATGGTTTGTGTAATCATCCCAAAGACGTAAAAACGCCTCACTCTTCTCAATGCCTGAACCTTCCATTGATCTGGGTACTGACCACTGCTGTCCAGACCTAGAGATCATTACCTTCCCAGCAGGTATTAATCCCCAGGCATACCTGCTATCCAATACTGGCCCAGACAGCTACCTTCTGAGGTATACCCCATGAACCTTGGGCTGTCCAGTTCCAATAGCATGTACCTTCCACTGTCACTATAAATATATATATCTCGTCATCCGGACTTGTAAATGTGGACCCTGTATTATAAATATCCTGTGGTCTTTGGTGCACCTAGGCCTCTCCTCTCCTCATCTCCACCAGGTATAGAGCCTACCCACCATAGAACATAAAAGGGCTCCGACTGCCTTACCGGAGATCTCACACAGGAATGTCTCTCCATTACATTTAGCTAAAGTAATCTTAAATGAAAACTAAATTTAAATTTAATTTAATTACTGAAGTACCACAATATCCATGTCACGGGCACTAGGAGTTCTGCCCAGGATTCACCAGTTGACTATGCTTACCAGAGGGGCGGAGTTTGCACAACTGTCCTCTCGCAGTAGGGTGAATAGTGGAACGTATAAAACAGCAGATGGAGAGAGGATGCCAATGGATTTGATGATAGTCAGTGACTTGCAGCTTTACTGGTAGATGAGTCAGCGACTTGCAGCTATAGTAGAAGATGAGTCAGCGACTTGCAGCTATAGTGGAAAGGCAGGTTTCAACCACGGAGAGCAGGGTGGACGTGAGCAGGTGAAGGGAGGTAATAGGAGAGTCAGTGGTCTGCGGATAGCAAGTTGTACCACTGCTGTGATGGGAAAGACTTGTCCAGATGCAGGTAGATAGCGGGAAGTCAGTGGTCTGCGTATAGCAAGTTGTACCACTGCTGTGATGAGAAGACTTGTCCAGGTGCAGGTAGATAGAGGGGGCATCAGTGGTCTGCGTATAGCAAGTTGTACCACTGCGAGTAGGTGAGGACTTGCCCAGGTGCGGATAAGTGATGGAATGAAAAGAATCAATAACTGTATGAAGACAATGAAAGCACAGAGGAACTGTTCCAAACAGATAAGCAGCATTATAGCTAATAGTCTATGGTGGTATGTATACCGCTGCTGAGTAGAGAGGCTTGTATCAAGCGGATATGCAGTGTATCAGCTAAAAGTCTATAGCGGGTATGGATACCTTCAAGCGAATATTTTTGGTAGAAAGCCATACGCGGTCTCCAATTTTAAGTGGTGGAATAGCTCGCCTCTTTTTATCAGCAAAACACTTGTATCTGGCAGATGTCTTCTTCAGGCAGGATTTAACCTGAGACCAGATATTTTTGAAACTCTGACATACACTACCCACTGCAGGAACTTGGGTGGGAGGGAGGGCAGGAAATTCTGGGAAAGTCGGATGGTGACTGTATAGCACAAAGAATGGACTTTTTGAAGATGACTCGTGATACATGTTGTTATGGGCGAATTCAGCCCATGGAAGTAAATCTACCCAGTTGTCTTGGTTGGCTGAGGAGAACATCCTTATGAAAGCCTCAAGATCTTGGTTGACTCTCTCGGTCTGTCCATTTGATTGAGGATGGTAGGAGGATGATAGTGACAATCGGATACCCAAGGTCTTGCAAAGGGTTCGCCAGAATCTGGAGACGAATTGCACTCCTCTATCCGAAACAATCTCAGATGGACATCCATGAATTCGGAAGATCTCCTTGATAAAATGGTCAGCCAGAGTAGATGAGGAAGGTAAAGCGGTCAAAGGAACAAAATGTGCCATTTTCGAAAATCTATCCACCACTACTCAGATGGTATTGCACTTCTTACTAGGAGGAAGATCGGTGACAAAGTCCATATTAATATGGGTCCAAGGCTTGGAAGGAATGGGTAGTGGTTGAAGTAATCCCGCCGGTGTTCTGCGGGGGGGTTTTAAACTGGGAACACACCTCACACGCGGCCACAAATTCTTTGACATCTCTCCTCATAGAGGGCCACCAGTAGCTTCGAGAAAGGACTTCTAACGTCTTGCGTTCACCCAAATGTCCAGAAAAGCGTGAAGAATGATACCACGATAATATTTTTTTACGTAGAGATGGAGGCACGAGGGTTCTCCCAAATGGTAGGACCTTGGTGGAAGAAGTGGCCAGAGTCACACATTTGGGAACCAATATGGGATGATTAGGACAATCTTCAGCGTCTGAGGACGCCACAAACGCCCGAGATAAGGCGTCTGCTTTTCGATTCTTGGAAGCTGGTTTGAAGGTTATGATAAGCTCAAAACGGGAAAAGAAAAGTGACCATCTTGCTTGACGAGGATTCAAATATTGGGCTGACTGTAAATATAACAGGTTTTTGTGATCCGTAAAAATGGTTACAGGATGACGAGCTTCCTCCAGCAGATATCTCCACTCCTCTAATGCTGCCTTTATGGCCAACAATTCCTTGTCCCCGATAGTGTAATTTCTCTCCGCAGGGAGAAGACCTCGAGAGTAGAAGGCACAAGGATGGAATTTTTGTTGCTCCGATCTTTGAGATAATATGGCCCCTAGGCCAACATTAGAGGCGTCTACCTCAAAAAAGAAAGGAAGAGTCACGTTAGGCTGTCGAAGAACAGGAGCGGAAGAGAAGTACTTCTTGAGAAACTGGAAGCTTGAAGGGCCTCGGAGGACCATTGTTTAGTGTTAGCTCCCTTCCGGGTCAGAACCACTATTGGAGAAGCGATGGAGGAAAAACCTTGAATGAAACGTCTGTAGTAGTTTGCAAAACCTAAAAAGCGTTGGATTGCTCTGAGAGTAGATGGCTGGGGCCAACGTAGTACAGCGTTCACCTTTTCAGGATCCATCTTTAGACCAACTCCGGACACAATATATCCCAAGAATGGAATCTGGGATAGCTCAAAGGAACATTTTTCTAACTTGCAGAATAAAGAGTTTCTCCGGAGACTGGAAAGGACCTCTGCCACATGTTGATGATGAGTAGGCAGATCCTGAGAAAAGATTAATATGTCGTCCAGGTAGACGACGACACAGACATACAATAAGTGTCACTCACCGGAGTGTGAGTGCCTCCACTCTGGTACGTGGTTCTCCATCTTTCCCGCTTACACCTGTGTTGAACCGCGGCCGTCCGCCATCCTGTCGCACTGCTAATGTGCAGGTCCCTTTAACAACTACACCTGACCACTAATGTGATTGATGGATCAATCACCTCACCCTACTTAAGGCACCTGCAGCCTTAGGTAGTGGCCTGATCTTGGAGTCTCATTCCCAGTGATTCTCTATAGGTGTCTGCAGTTTCCAAGCTGCTTCCAGCTCTACTCGTGTCTGCAGTTTCCAAGCTGCTTCCAGCTCTACTCGTGTCTGCAGTTTCCAAGCTGCTTCCAGCTCTACTCGTGTCTGCAGTTTCCAAGCTGCTTCCAGCTCTACTCATCGGCGGTTCCCATACCCGCTACAGCGTGTTTACTCAGCTGATCGTCTGCAGTTTCCAAGCTGCTTCCAGCTCTACTCATCGGCGGTTCCCATACCCGCTACAGCATTACTACTCAGCTGATCGTCTGCAGTTTCCAAGCTGCTTCCTGCTCTACTCACCGGCGGTTTCCATACCCGCTACAGCGTGTCTACTCAGCTGATCGTCTGCAGTTTCCAAGCTGCTTCCTGCTCTACTCACCGGCGGTTCCCATACCCGCTACAGCGTGTCTACTCAGCTGATCGTCTACAGTTTCCAAGCTGCTTCCTGCTCTACTCACCGGCGGTTTTCAAGCTGCTTCCTGCTCTACTCAACGGCGGTTCCCATACCCGCTACAGCGTGTCTACTCAGCTGATCGCTTCTTCAGCTTCCCAGCTGATTCCTGCTCTACTTGGTATGCATAACCACTATTGACTATTATTGTTTACTTGCATACCTATTGAACTATACGTGACTACTGCACTAAGGTACAGTTACATATGATAGACTGTCTATGCTACATTGCCTGTTTACCCGGACAAGCTTCTCACTCAGCTGCGGTATGCTCTCATCATATTGACTTTGTTGTTACTTGCATATCCGCGCTGACCCGCTTCTCCACGCTGCAGAGCCAGCTACTATATTGACAGACTATTCATTGTACTTACCTACTTGTGTTATACAAAACTCCTTTCTACTTGCGCTGTTTCCACACAGCTACAGTTTGCCGTTTCCACACCACTCTCCTGCACCTGGACAAGTCCTCATTCCTCCTCACAGCAGTGATACAACTTGCTACACGCAGACCACTGACTTCCCTGCTACCTACCAGCACCTGGACAAGTCCTCCTATCACAGCAGTGGTACAACTTGCTATACGCAGACCACTGACTCTCCTGCTACCTACCTACACCTGGACATTCCTCATCACAGCGGTGGTACAACTTGCTATACGCAGACCACCGACTACCCCGCTACCTACCTGCACCAGTACAACTCTTCCCATCACAGCGGTGGTACAACTTGCTATACGCAGACCACCGACTACCCTGCTACCTACCTGCACCAGGACAACCTCCTCATCACTACAGTGGTATAACTTGCTGTACGCAGACCACTGACTCCTCCACGAGCTACCTTCACCTACTCACGTCCTCTCATCTCGTCTGAAGCTATATCGCTTCTTCTCTACAGTTCCAAGTCGTTGACCTTCCACCATCAACAGCTGCAAGTCATTGACTTCATAAGACATTCTCTACTTTCATGCTGTTATCCTCATGCCAATCATTCACCTAACTGCCCTGAGGTCCGTGGTCAACACCGCCCCTCTGTCAGTTATAACTTCAGGTGAAACTCGGGTATAAACTCCTAGTGCCCGTGACAATAAGTCCCGGAAGATCTCATTCACGAAACCCTGGAAGACAGCGGGGACGTTACACAACCCGAAGGGCATAACTAGATATTCATAGTGACCATCCCTGGTGTTAAAAGCTGACTTCCATTCGTCTCCAGACTTGATCCGGATTAAGTTGTAAGCACCTCGAAGATCAAGTTTGGTGAATATCCGGGCTCCCTTAATGCTATCAAAGAGCTCGGTAATTAGTGGAATAGGATACCAAATTTTTAATAGTAATGGCATTGAGACCACGATAATCTATACAGGGTCGTAATGATCCATCCTTCTTCTTCACAAAAAAGAACCCCGCTCCAGCGGGAGAAGTGGAAGGTCGGATAAATCCTCGCTGGAGGTTCTCCTTGATATACTCAGAAGTTGCTTGGGTTTCTGGTAGCGAGAGTGGATACACACGACCCCTGGGAGGGTTCTTGTCAGGTTGTAAGTCAATCGGACAATCCCACGCCCTATGGGGAGGAAGGCGTTCGGACTGGACCTTATCGAATACATCCGCGAAGGAAGCATACTGTGGAGTAAGACCCGGCGGGCAAGGTGAAATGGAAGACTGGTGTATTTTGAGTGGAACAACTTGAGACAGACATCTATGACGACAATCCGGACCCCAGGAAGTGACTTGAGGAGTGTTCCAGTCAATCTGAGGAGAATGATGTTGAAGCCATGGAAGACCAAGTACGATGGGACTGGTGGTAACAGGAAGGACCAGTAAGGAAATCTTCTCTTGGTGTAAGGCTCCGATTTGAAGGGTCAATGGAGACGTACTTTGAGTAATGAGTCCATTAATTATGCGTGACCCATCGATAGCAGTAACAGCTATAGGTGCTTTTAAAGGAATCACTGGTAGGGACCATTGATTCACTAGAGAACTAGAGATAAAGTTTCCAGCAGCTCCAGAATCCAGAAGTGCTTGAGACATAAACTATTTGGTAGCAAAGGAAACGGTAACATCAAAAGCACAGATTTTAGCATTCGTAGAACATGGAGAGGACTCCAGGGACCCTAACCTTAGCTCTCCAGAACTGGTTAGGGCCTGGCATTTCCCGACCTTTTAGGGCATGAGTTCAGCATGTGAGTAGAGTCAGCGCAATAGATACAGAGTCTATTCTTCACTCGTCGCTCTCTCTCTTCAGATGTTAATTTAGAGCGACCTACCTCCATGGGTTCTACTGGAGGTGGAAGATGACGAACTTGGGATACTGAGGGAACAGGCGCTTTGTAAGAAGTTACTCTTTCGGAATCTCTCTCACGAAACCTCATGTGTACACGCATAGAGAAATCAAATCATCCAAGGAGGAGGGTAACTCTTGTGAGGTCAGTGCGTCTTTGATTTTGTCGGCAAGCCCCTGCCAGAAGGCAGCTATCAGCGCTTCAGTGTTCCATTGGAGCTCAGAGGCAAGAATCCGGAATTGGATGACGTACTGAGCTACAGACCGAGATCCTTGGCGTAGTCGAAGGATACTGGAAGCCGCAGAGATAACACGACCAGGTTCGTCAAAAATTCTTCGAAACATAGAAATAAACATGGCACTATCCTCCAATAAGGGGTCATTTCTTTCCCACAGAGGGGAGGCCCATGCGAGAGCCTGTCCGGAAAACAAAGAGATGAGATAGGCCACTTTGGAACGATGAGTAGAAAAGTTATGAGGTTGGAGTTCGAAATGAATGGAACATTGGTTAAGAAAACCCCTACAGGTTTTGGGGTCTCCATCATACTTAGAAGGAGTAGGCAGGTGTAGCGTGGAAGCAGTAGACACCTGGGATGGCACTGGGGGAGAAGAAGGAGGTACTGGAGGGTCAACAGTAGCTGCTACATTTTGCTCAGGGATTCCTCGGGAGGCTAAAGCCTGACAACATTGGAACAACTGTTGCTGTTGAACATCTTGTTGTTCAATCCGAGTAACCAGGTACTGCAGCATCTCTTTAGCTGTTGGTTCCGATTCTGGGTCCGTCATGGCCTGATCTTACTGTCACAGGCACTAGGAGTTCTGCCCAGGATTCACCAGTTGACTATGCTTACCAGAGGGGCGGAGTTTGCACAACTGTCCTCTGGCAGTAGGGTGAATAGTGGAACGTATATAACAGCAGATGGAGAGAGGATGCCAATGGATTTGATGATAGTCAGTGACTTGCAGCTTTACTGGTAGATGAGTCAGCGACTTGCAGCTACAGTAGAAGATGAGTCAGCGACTTGCAGCTATAGTGGAAAGGCAGGTTTCAACCACGGAGAGCAGGGTGGACGTGAGCAGGTGAAGGGAGGTAATAGGAGAGTCAGTGGTCTGCGGATAGCAAGTTGTACCACTGCTGTGATGGGAAAGACTTGTCCAGGTGCAGGTAGATAGCGGGAAGTCAGTGGTCTGCGTATAGCAAGTTGTACCACTGCTGTGATGAGAAGACTTGTCCAGGTGCAGGTAGATAGAGGGGGCGTCAGTGGTCTGCGTATAGCAAGTTGTACCACTGCGAGTAGGTGAGGACTTGTCCAGGTGCGGATAAGTGATGGAATGAAAAGAATCAATAACTGTATGAAGACAATGAAAGCACAGAGGAACTGTTCCAAACAGATAAGCAGCGTTATAGCTAATAGTCTATGGTGGTATGTATACCGCTGCTGAGTAGAGAGGCTTGTATCAAGCGGATATGCAGCGTATCAGCTAAAAGTCTATAGCGGGTATGGATACCGCTGCTGAGTACAGAAGCTTGTCCTAAGTGGATATGCAGCGTATCAGCTAAAAGTCTATAGCGGGTATGGATACCGCTGCTGAGTAGAGAAACTTGTCCTAAGCGGATATGCAAGGTAACAGTTGATAGTCAATAACAAGTAAGCATACCGCTGATGAGTAGAGAAGCTTGTCCACGAGGATATGCAGGTACAGCAGGAGCGCTGAACGGCTGTAGCGGGTATGGGAACCGCAGGTGAGCAGAACAGGTAATCCAACAGACAGCTGTGGACACAAGCAGGATACAGGAGTCAGTAGCGGGTATGAGAACTGCTGATGAGCGAAGCAGGTAATCCAGCAGACAGCTGAGGACACGAGCAGGACACAGGAGTCAGTAGCGGGTATGGGATCCACCGATGATTAGAGCAGGTAATCAGCAGGAAACTGAAGACACGAGCAGAACACAGGAGACACCTTCAGAGACTCACAGGGAATGAGACTCAAGATCAGGCAACGATGTAATGAGCACAGGTGCCTTAAATAGTGAGAGGTGCCTGATCCACCAATTAGATTAAAAGCAAAGGTCATAAGAGTTCTTGGATGCTGCACATGCGCAGTCCCTCAAGATGGCAGACAGCCGCGGCTCAGGACAGGCGCCGGCAGGAAGGCTAGAGAACCATGTACCAGCGCAGAGGCACTCACGGTCCGGCGAGTGACAATCCATCTGCTATGCAGCCGTGCATCCTATACATCTCGACAAACTCACGTGAGCCTGGGATTGCTGTAAGTAAATGCTCTCACACTCAGACCCATCAGCCCACCTCCATAGTAATTACCTCTGCAGGGGGTTCCTGCCTTAGAGCGCGCCTACTAAGGGCCCACAACTATACCATTTACCCTCCATGTGAATAGACTTTAGTTTTTAATTTAAGGCCTTTGATATAATAATAACAAATCTGGGTCTGGAAAGCAGTTGAGAAATGAGAACACTATTATCTCACTTATCATTATATTAACAGTATAAGCACGACGTTTATGAGTGAATTATGTCTATGATGCTTTTGTCTGAGCAGGGCACATCATATACCAAATTAAAGGTCTTAGTCTCTAGATTTGCTGAAAAATACGGTGTTGTAATCGATTACATTGTTTCTGAGATTTTTCGCAAAACATCCACCTACCCATTTACAACAATGCATTACCATTGTCCTCAGGAAATTGTAACAGTTGGAAACACACCTGTGCACCTGTGGAACATGTGACCTGCTGGGTAGTCTTAGAACTGTGACAGTTATTTGCAGTTCTGCTGGGTGACCTGGAACATTTGACCTGCTGGCTGGTATGGAAACTGTGACATTTATTTCCAGCCACATTAATCAGCGTGTCTTGCAGGTACCTTGGCCAGCAATGTAACTTCAATGGAAGAGATTATAAATATAATTTAGCGTATAAAGAAATTCTTTAGTTCCTTTAATATAGCGATTGATAATAGTTATTTATTCATTATTCTCCATTCCTAAAATTTCAACATGTAATGTAGTGTATAAAAAATTTGTTGATTTCTGCTAATAAAACAATTTAGTCATTACATTTACAGTTTAATTTAAGGCGGCTACCCCAGAGTTTCTCTAGTATACATGAATAAATGAATGAATAGATGAGGGGGTCAAGACAGTGTACATGTCAAAACTGTTTGCATTGTGTGGCTACTGTGTCCTGCTTTCAGGCCCTCCACCAACAGAACAGATATTTAATTTTATTTCTCTCCCCAGACATGAGCTATTTGTCCCCAATGCTGGATCACGCGACAGAGCCCAGAAACTTCTTATTGTCATAACTGATGGAAGGATAGAAGGAGATGGCAAGGATCTTAAAGAATCAGTTGCAGAAGCAGAAAAACAAGGGGTTGTTAGGTTTGCCATTGGGGTAAGTATCATAATACAAAGCCAAGTATTCATAAAGAAGACCACTAAGATATCTGTTCTGTAGGACATTTGTGATAGAGTACCGTGTTTAATCATTGTTCTTTAATTGGATCACAGGTGGGACAGGCCTTCAAAAATGATATGACTTACGAAGAGTTACAAACTATTGCATCATCAGATGACCGAATCCTGCAAGTCCATGACTTCTCAGCCCTCAGTGAGTTCCAGAATACCCTGCAGAACAGAATTTTTGCTATTGAAGGTAATATGATCATACCTCTTATTACTTTCTTCCTCTTCTCCTCCATTTAAGTTAATTTGCTCAATAATCTTAGGTCACTCGTAAAACGTGCTTGGCCCACCTGCAGATGTTTCTGACTTTTGTGCAAAATGTTCCACTATAAGTACCTACAGCAGTGGTTCCCAAACTTTTACAGTTCGCAGCACCCTTAGAGTCTCCAAATTTTTTCAAGGAACCCCTCCAAAATAATTACTGATCAGTCCTGTTTTAAAAGTAGTTGGGTCAAAAAATTGTAATAAGTATTTAGGTCATGACAGAAATACTTATTTAGTTGTATGCAAAAATGCCCCTCTGCATCCAGGCACACTGCCCCCTCTGCATCCAGGCACACTGCCCCCTCTGCATCCAGGCACACTGCCCCCTCTGCAACCAGGCACGCTGCCCCCTCTGCAACCAGGCACACTGCCCCCTCTGCATCCAG
Organism: Mixophyes fleayi; assembly: GCF_038048845.1. Lineage (NCBI taxonomy): Eukaryota > Metazoa > Chordata > Amphibia > Anura > Limnodynastidae > Mixophyes > Mixophyes fleayi. The sequence continues at coordinate 1,422,074 of NC_134408.1, read as the reverse complement.
GCCCACTGCCCTCTCTCACGTTGCCCCCTCTGCCCTCTGTCCCCTCCTCTGCCCTCTGTCACGCTGTCCCCTCCTCTGCCCTCTCTCACCCTCCTCTGCCCTCTCTCACGCTGTCACCCTCCTCTGCCATCTGCCCTCCTCCTCTGCTCTCTGTCCCCCTCCTCTGCTCTCTGTCCCCCTCTTCTGCTCTCTGTCCCCCTCTTCTGCTCTCTGTCCCCCTCTTCTGCTCTCTGTCCCCCTCCTCTGCCATCTGTCCTCCTTCTCTGCCATCTGTCCCCCTCCTCCTCTGCTCTCTGACCCCCTCCTCTGCCATCTGACCCCCTCCTCTGCCATCTGCCCTCTGTCCCCCTCCTCTGCCCTCTGTCCCCCTCCTCTGCTCTCTGTCCCCCTCCTCTGCTCTCTGTCCCCCTCCTCTGCCCTCTGACCCCCTCCTCTGCCATCTGACCCCCTCCTCTGCCATCTGTCCCCCTCCTCTGCTCTCTGTCCTCCTTCTCTGCCCCGCGCCAGGTGCCAGCTATAGAAAAAAAGAAAGCAAACAGAAACTTACCAATCCGCGCGGCGCTAGGACCCTGCAGCCTCCTCTCTTGCGCAGCTGTCACTGACGTTGATATTCAGTGACAGCTGCGGGAGAGGAGGCTGCAGGGTCCTAGCGCCGCATGGATTGGTAAGTTTCTTTTTGCTTTCTTTTTTTTCTAGGGCTGGCTGGCGGCACCCCAGTGACAGCGCCGCGGCACCCCTGGGAACTGCCGACCTACAGTTATCTCTGACCCCTTTATTACCTTTTTTGTGTTGTCTTCTCAGCTGCTGAGACTTAGGGCTGCCACTAGGGGGGCATGGGAGGTGCAACTGTATGGAGCTGTTATGAACCACTATTGCTAAGGCTCATCTGTAGTTTCCTCTGACCACATCCCAGATCTGTTAATCACTGCTGTGTCCCGGCAAGAACTTACAGCCGGGTGGATGCGCAGGGGTATCTGATTAATCAATCAGCCTCTTGTGGCTGATTTAGAGGGCTGTTGCCCTGATGTTTTGATTGGGCAATATCACTATTTAAGGCAGGAAGGGTTTAGCCTCCCTGAAAGTTATAGCGGTTCTGTACTTCACGTTACGGACCAGCTCCAGTCTTGTGGATACTCTGCCTGATTGCTGTTGTCACTGCTGGCTTGTTTCTGGACCCTGCTTGGACTCTGATTCCCCCTGACCTTGGCTTTGTTTATTGGACTCTCATTGCCAGCCCTGACCTCTGGCCCGTCCCCGTTTATCCTGCTTTCTACGGACCCCTGACCCTTAGACTGATCCTGACTTTATCTCTGATTTCCGGTTGCTGCCTCCTATCTTGGCGCTACGGTACTGCATGTAAACTTCTACTATGCCAGAGATAAGACCTGGGAGCATCCAAGTACCTGTGAGTGCAACAAGCTCCACAGGAGAGACAGCTGCTATAGATGAAGACCTCTTATGCCCGTCCTAGAAGTTCATATCAGTAGCCATTAGCCCTAACATTGTAACCGGCCCCAAAAGAATATTATTGGAGTATTCTGCCTCGATGGACCCCAGTCAAACAAGTCCTAGTCCTGTTCAGGTCCTAGCTGGCCACATTCAGACCATTTATTCATACAGGAGGAAACCTCAAAGTCCTCTCAGGTCACCCTGGTACCGCAGGTGAGCACGAGTTAAATTTAACGGACTGCTTCTCTGGGGGCCGAGCCTGTTCCGCTCCTCGGGATCTGAGCAACAATAGGTTTGGTATTGTCATCTCCCTTTTCCAGGGTGACTTTCAATCTTGGGCTTTCAGCTTAGGTCCAAGTAGTCCTGCCCTGCAGTCTGTTGATGTATTTTTTAACACCCTGGGCCTTCTCTATGATGATCCGGATCGTTTGACCTCAGCCGAATCACATCTAAGGTCCCTGAGACAAGGTCAGCAGACTGATGAAGAGTACTGTGCTAATTTCAGGCACTGGACCACTGATAGCGTGTGGTGTGACCTTGCCCTTTGCAGTCATTTTTGCCTTGGTTTGTCCGAGCAGATCAAGGACTCCCTGGTGCAATATCCTTCACCAACTACTCTGGAGAGTTTCATGCAGTTGGTGATTAATATTGACTGAAGGATTAAAGAAAGGAAAGCTGAGAAGGAGGTATCATCATCATCATCCTTTACCCATCCGGTCTCCTATTCTGCACCTCTGGAATCTTCTGAACCCATGCAATTGGGGGCTTATTGTCTTTTCCCTGAGGAAAGATCAAGTCGACGCTCCCTGGGTCTCTGTCTGTACTGTGGCAACAAGGGCCATCTCCTTTGTTCCTGCCCTAACAAGGCGAGAAAATATCAGGCCTAAGCATTAAGGAAGAGGAGCGCCTTAGTCTTCAGATAGTCTGTTCCAAAAATTCTGTTTTGGTTCCTGCCCAAATTGCCTTTGGTGCTAATTCCACCTCTGTCTCCGCCTTCTTGGATAGTGGCGCAACCGGTACTTTCCTTGGTGTGGAATTCATCCAGACTTTAGGAATTGGATGGAAACCACTTGACTGATGGCAGAATCATTTCTAAGTCTCCACTTCTGCAACTTTTTGTGTGTACCCTCCATTTCACAACCTTCTCTTTCTACCTGGTCTCCTGTCCTTCTGTGCCTCTGATTCTGGGGCATCCATGGCTCCAGTTCCACAATCCTATTGAATTGATCAAGGGGGAGATCATTTGTTAGAGTACTGCCTGCTCCTCCACCTGTCTGACCTTACTCCTTTGGGTCCTGCAGCCTTGTTCTGAGTGGCTTCTCATTCCCTACTAGGATTTTCAAGATTTTTTTCTAAGAAGTAGGTGAACTTTCATCCTCCCCATCTGGCATATGATTGTGCCATTTACCTCATCCCTGGCTCTAAGCTACCTAAACGTAGATTGTATGCACTTTCAATCCCAGAGACAAGGCTATGAAAGTGTATGTGGAGGAAAACTTGCCAAAAAGGGTTTATCAGACCATCTAATCCACCAGTTGGAGCCGGTTTCTTTTTTGTCTCCAAGAAGGATGGGAGCCTGAGACCATTCATAGTGTCACGGTTTGGTATTCTGGACTCTGAATCTGTTCAATAGATGTTTAGAAGAATGGATCCTCGGGGAGTATTGTAACACACTGGCAAGTGGTAGTAGCACCCGGAGGGTGAATAGATGACAGATGCAGGATACAAGTACAATCAGCGGTTTAATGATGACTGGATGAGTAACAAGAAAGTCTTAATATATATATATATATACACAACAGGAGCGTAGTAAAAGGTGAACAGAGCCATCGACAATATCATAGGCAATGAGAACAATCAGCATGTAATCAAATATGGCAGATAATGAACAGTCCAGCAAACAAGTGGCAGCAGGTATATGGTATCACAGTAAAACAGCACACATCAGAGGAGAGAGTAACAGTCCAGGCAGCAATATAATCACAACTGATGTAGCAGGAATCCAGCACCATACAATGCCTTAATATGCTTAAATGACACAGGAACAGTTTAGCCAGAGAAGATAACAACAAGCAACTTGATGATACGACCTGTAGTGCCACTGAGCCACAGAGGAGAATGCGGAGTAGATGAACCTTGAACAGGACAACTCTGATAGATGACTTGAAAGGTAACGATCTCCTTTAAGCAGCACGGTCCGTGTAGACAAATGTAGCTTACACGATCCAGCCCGTGGAACAGGATTACAACTGAGGCAGGTGCAGCTTGAGCGGTATAGCCCATGAAGTAGCACACAGCGGAGACAGGTGCAGCTTGAGCGGTATAGCCCGTGGAGTAGCACACAGCGGAAACAGGTGCAGCTTGAGCGGTATAGCCTGTGGAGTAGCACACAGCGGAGACAGGTGCAGCTTAAGCAATATAGCCTGTGGAGTAGCACACAGCAGAGGCACTGACGATACAAGTGAGAGCTCATGGAATAGGTAGGAACCTATCCAGACAGGTAACTTGATCAACAGACACCGAGGAAAGGGAGGAAGTGCCTTTTCAAATCTGGAGCCCAAAACAGGAACCAATAGGAATCTTAAGAAAAGTAGACAGGTAATCAGTCTGCACATGCGCAGATCAGGACTTAGGGATTTGAGGTCTGCTAATGAGACGCAGGTGAATGTCTCAGCCTTTGTCCATGGAAGCCAAATGAGCAGCGTGTGACACATAGATTTTCAAGACCTAAGCAATATATTGGTCAGAAACACATATCAGTTTCCCTTTATCTCTGTTCTCTTTGACCAGCTCAAACAGGTCACTATCTATTCTAAGATTGATTTGCAGGAAATTAATAATCTCATCTGTATTAGGGAAGGGGACATGTGAAAAACTACCTTCAATACCCACTTGGGTCACTGCCATTTGATCTCTGCAATGCAGCCGCTGTTTTCCAAGATCTGATCAATGACGTCCTGCAGGATTTCCTGGGCAAATTCGACGTAGTCTACCTTGTTGTCATCTTGATCTATTCCCAGTCCCTGCACAACACCACCAGCATGTCAGAGAGGTAAACTCTCGCTAAACTCGAGAAGTTTGAGGTCACCAAAGTTGCATTCCTGGTGTATGTCATCTCCCCTTGTGAGTTCTCTATGGATCCCAGCAAGGTCCAGACAATCCAGGATTGGGTGCTGCCTACGAATTTGACAGCCATTGAAAGCTTATTGGGCTTTGCTAACTATTATAGGAGGCTCATCCGTTCATTCTCTTTGCTGACTATCTCTGACACAGTCAATTGGTGTTTTTCAGCTTTGATTTGCTTAAAGGCTCTCAAAAGTGCCTTCATTTTTGCTTCAGTTCTCAGACACCCAAATCCAGAACTTCCATTTGTAATTGAGGTGGACACTTCAGACGTAGGAGTTAGTGCTATCCTTTCCCGAAAGGATCCTCATGACCATGGGCTACACCCCTGTGCATATCTCTCCCGGAAGTTCTGCATAGACCAATTATGATGTAGGCAATCGAGGGTTGTTAGCTACCGAGTGGGTGTTCGAAAAGTGGTGACACTGGCTTGAGAGAGCAGCCCATGTGATCTCAATATCCACTGACCACAAAAATCTCCAGTACATCCAGTCTGCTGAAACCATGAACTCCAGGCAAACTCGATGAGCTCTCTTCTTCACCAACTTCAAATTCATCATTGCGTTACAACCGAGGTCTAGGAACATAAGGGCAGATGCTTTGTTCCGCAGTTTCATCTCCACTTATCTCTCAGCTACTAAACCCTATCTTATTTTTCCTGCTTCCTCCATCATTTCAGGCTTGACTCTAGAACTGGCCATGACTCTTCACAATCTTCAGAACCTGGCACATACTGAAACTCCTACTGACAGGATGTTTATTCCAGACCACCTTAGGATGGCGGTACTCACAGAGTCTCATGAAAGCAAAACCTCTGGACATCCTGGAATTTCCAAGATTATCGAGAATCTGCCATGTGTAGTGTGGTGGCCCTCCTTGTCTGATGATGTCAGAGAGTTTGTGCTTCCCTGTGACGCCTGCGTAAGAAACAAGTAGTCCCGTAATTGTCTGGTAGGTCCACTCATGCCTCTGTCTGTTCCAGAAAGACTCTGGACACACTTATGAATGGACTTTACTGTGACTGGCTATAACACCATCTGGGTAACTGTTGACCGGTTCAGTAAATTGGCCCATTTCATCCCACTTATGGGGTTGCGTGTGCACGAACCTTGGCTTCACTGTTCACCCAGCATGTCTTCCAGCTTCATGGACTTCCCATAAACATCAGGTCAGACCATGTCTCTCAATTTGGGGCTTCCATATGGAGATCTATCTCTACCCTTCTCGAGAGTAAGTTCAGTTTTTCCTCAGCTTACCATCTGCAGTCAATCTCTTGAGCAATTTCTACGCATCAATGTATCAAAATTTCATGACAATTGGGCTACTCTGCTCCCATGGGTGGAATTCGCCTACAACAATGCCTTCCATTCATCTACACATGTATCTCCCTTCTTCTGCACCCTCGGTTTCCATCCTCTGGCAAACATTTTGGCCTTTCTGGTTCCCTCAGTTCTGTCTAATGTTCGCCATACTGCTGTTCACATCACACGGATATGGAGGAAGGTTCATGCTGCCTTCAAACAAGCCTCTTTTAGATCTAAGTACTTTCAGATCTGCATCGCAGACAGTGTTCTATTAAGGTTGGTGACAGACTCTGGCTCTCAACATGAAACATCTAACTCTGACAACACTGCAGAAAACTTGGTCCCAGGTTCATTGGGCCTTTTGTCATTATTAAATAAGTTAATCAAGTGGCCTTCAAATTGGATCTTGATAAGTAATATGGGGTGATTAATGTGGATGTGTGTCTCTTTGTATAATATGTTTGGAGTGTTAATTGTAGTATATGGGGCAGGTATTTTATATGGAGTGCAAAGGCATGTGCTAATAGTAGTAAAACTTTTCCTACAGTAAGTGCAATATACAGAATATCTCTATCTCACAGTATCTGTGCTGTGTTTTTCGAAGGACCATCTTCTGTCTTTCTCTGTGGCAAAGGGCATGTGGTGAGGTCTGTGGGGCATGTGGTGAGGTCTCAGGGACATGCAGGGGGCTGTGATGGGCATGTAAAGTGCATGGGTGGACTTCTGGGAGGCATATTGTTGCTCAGGGTGTCATTGTTCCATGCACAACATCAGCGTACACTGGACCGATGGGGGATGGTCAAAGAGAAGAGGGGGGGGCTGCCTGTTTCATTTGTACCGGGCCCCACAATCCCTTATGACAGCCCTGCTGAGAATACTAATCACAGGACAATGTAAAAGTCAAGTATGAGGACCCACATAACAAAAGAGCTCACAGGTGTGGCCTAATGAAAGGTCTGATGTGATTGTGATGTGGTCTAATGTCTTTGTGGTCATGGCTGACTGGAGGTCTATGGAAAGAAACAACTGAGGTCAGGTAAAAGAGGACGCTGTCACAAACTCCTACATTTGTTTATACAGAGATGGGTAAACTAAAACTTTGTTTGGCATACACTTTCCTTTATTCTAGGCCCAGTCAAGCAAAACATGTTGAGGATAGAGTGCCTTTATAACCTACATACTTCTTATAGATCAGATACTGTCTGTCCTAGAAGTTGTATCTGATCTCTCTCTCTCTCTCTCTCTCTCTCTATCTATCTCTCTCTTTCAGGGACACAGTCAAGTGCTGCAAGTTCTTTTACGGTCGAGATGTCTCAGGAGGGATTCAGTGGGACCCTAACACCGGTACATATCAGAATTAGTGTTTACCTTGTGGCTATCATTCCATTAATCCACTCTTGTAGATACCTGTATAACTGCTTGTAGGTCAGCAGATGTCCTTTATTGAGCTATCTGCAGGATGCACTGGAGCAACTCTGACCTTACAAGGCTCATGATACAAATTGCCCCACAGGGAGGTTCCATATTGCCAAACCAAACACACATAGAGCGCCAGAATGATTCTTCACTGTCGCACTATACCTAATAAGATGTCCAATATATGTCTATAACACAGTATTGATGATATAAGAGTGCTGATATTCAGAGGAAATATTAAAATTAAAAGGGGAAAAAATAATTGTGATATCAACCCTTTAAAGCTTGTTTATTACTCTGTAGCATCTAACTAACCCATTGAGAAATGTGCCTCTAATGATATTTGGATACCAAAATTAATGTAACCTAAGGGACAATAAGGACCTATTTCAGCTGGAGCATCGATGCCGACTAACCCGACAACACTTCCCTTGATATGATGACTTCAAAGGGCTCGGAGTCATCATGTCGGGGGAAGTGTTGTCGGGGTACTCGGCATTGATATGCCGTACCCCACCCTACAGAACAGTCAGGCCACACACACTGCATTATCACAGCCACTAATGCACAATTGGCCCTAAAGTGCCATGATGCCCAATTCTAATCAGATTATTACCGCGTTTGGCAGTAAATGCTTTTGGGAAACAGCGGCTATCACTTTGTGACTAATATGTAATGAAGTAACAAGTCACAAGTAACGCCACATTGGACACAGATCCCGACGCTTATCCTATGTGTCTGTACTGGTTGGATGAACTCATATTAATGTTGTGTATAATAATATCTCTTTCCACAGAAATGATACTAGTTCTGATATTGCAGGAAATCTCTACCTTTTCTCTCTGCCTCTATTAACCATGTTTTCTCCTCCTCAGGATGGGCAAATACTTGGGGCAGTTGGAGCGTACGACTGGTCAGGGGGGGTATATAACTACAGGAATGGGCAGCAGAGTGGTACCTGGATAAACGCTACAAAGGACGAGACTAACATGAGAGACTCCTATCTAGGTGAGACCATATGTGTGGTATAAAGCAGTGGTGAGTATGGCACTGTTGGTTATTAATGTGATATGAAATTATACTGGGCAGGCCTGCTCTAGTGGTTATGAAATATTACTTGGTTGATGACACAAGGCCTCCTCTGTATCTCTCTCTCTACTGCAGTAGATGCCATCTCTTCACCCACCAGGGTACGACCCTGACAACTCCTCCCTGACTTGCCCAGACATAGATAAACACACAAACAGATGGGGCAAGCCACTTTGGCCTTTAGGAATTAATAGAAAAGGTAATATGATGGATTAAACTGAATAATAAGTGTAACACAAGAACACGGATAAGTGCCCTTGGATTGCAATGCAGATGGACTGAACACGGCATTCCCAGACCCCGTAGCATAATTTAGGGGAGGGACCAGCAATAACCTTCCACTGTCCTGAGTGGGGGCTTCACTGATCATGCCCCAGAACCACTCATGCTAAGTGGAGTGCCCCCTAAATTTCAGGGCTCATAGAGGCCAAACCGTCTGCTGTGGTGGAAGTTCTCCCATTAAATGATAGGGAAAATACTTCCACAGTAACATTTAACTGCCAGGGTCAATAGCAAAATTTAAGTCCATGTGAAGAAGCATGCGCAGGACTACAATCTGGGTTAGGCTATATATATAGGCATTAATGCTTGCTCCCTGTTGTAGTTCCTGTGGCTTAGGATGCTGGGAGACATAGTTACCCAGCAATCAATCACATAAGTATACACTGACACTGCCCAGACTAAAGCCTAGTCGCAGATCATACATGTCAACTTTCAGATTCTCCCCTCTAGTGTCAAGTGCAGGAAAGCGTTCACTGCAAATTGTATCATTTTAGCCCCTCCTAGTGGGGAAATGCAGCAATTGCATCATCGCTTTGTGGGGACAGGGTCAAAATGATGCTAGTCGCAGTAAATATCATCATTGAGGGCCCCGTCCTGCAAACTTCTCTAGTAAATGGGCAGAATCTGGGAGAAAGACCAGCTCTCAGGGATCTGGAAGAAAGGCCTACTCTCTGGAGGGATCTCGAAGAGTAGCCAGGAATGTTATAGATCCCCACTCCCAGTAGCATAGTAAGGGCAGAAGGGGTTAGTCACAGGTAGTGTAACTCATTTACCTATAAATGTAATCAGCTATCTCTCCTGAGTACATTTAATTTAAATGTGATAAGAGTGTAAATGTTAGTTGTGCATTTTTTTACTTTTATTTTTTACTAATTTAAATGTAGATATTTTATTCTTTTATTTTTATTCTTATTATTTTTAACCTTGGGAGACTGTGGTTTGTTTATACATAAGAGGGTACGCTGAAGCATGGATGATCTATCAATTTTCACTGCAGAATGCAGAGATTGTCTAATTGTCTGAAGATGATTAGGGTGGTAACCAGGAGTCTTGGTCTATAAGGCAGCTTAGATTGGAGAACAACTGAGTTTGTGGTGAGATATTACTGTTCAAAGAGTTTGCATAATATATTTTTGCTTTTTACTGGATTGGTCAAACGCTAAATATATCACTGCTCCCACTCCTCTGTCACAAGCTGAGGGAGAGGCTTCTCTACCTAGATATAACACTGCTCCCACTCCTCTGTCACAGGCTGAGGGAGGGGCTTCTCTACCTAGATATATCACTGCTCCCACTCCTCTGTCACAGGCTGAGGGAGGGGCTTCTCTACCTAGATATATCACTGCTCTCACTCCTCTGTCACAGGCTGAGGGAGGGGCTTCTCTACCTAGATATATCACTGCTCTCACTCCTCTGTCACAGGCTGAGGGAGGGGCTTCTCTACCTAGATATATCACTGCTCTCACTCCTCTGTCACAGGCTGAGGGAGGGGCTTCTCTACCTAGATATATCACTGCTCTCACTCCTCTGTCACAGGCTGAGGGAGGGGCTTCTCTACCTAGATATATCACTGCTCTCACTCCTCTGTCACAGGCTGAGGGAGGGGCTTCTCTACCTAGATATATCACTGCTCTCTCTCCTCTGTCACAGGCTGAGGGAGGGGCTTCTCTACCTAGATATATCCACCAAGCTCTCACTCCTCTGTCACAGGCTGAGGGAGGGGCTTCTCTACCTAGATATATCACTGCTCCCACTCCTCTGTCACAGGCTGAGGGAGGGGCTTCTCTACCTAGATATATCACTGCTCCCACTCCTCTGTCACAGGCTGAGGGAGGGGCTTCTCTACCTAGATATATCACTGCTCTCTCTCCTCTGTCACAGGCTGAGGGAGGGGCTTCTCTACCTAGATATATCCACCATGCTCTCACTCCTCTGTCACAGGCTGAGGGAGGGGCTTCTCTACCTAGATATATCACTGCTCTCACTCCTCTGTCACAGGCTGAGGGAGGGGCTTCTCTACCTAGATATATCACTGCTCTCACTCCTCTGTCACAGGCTGAGGGAGGGGCTTCTCTACCTCGATATATCACTGCTCTCTCTCCTCTGTCACAGGCTGAGGGAGGGGCTTCTCTACCTAGATATATCCACCATGCTCTCACTCCTCTGTAACAGGCTGAGGGAGGGGCTTCTCTACCTAGATATATCACTGCTCTCACTCCTCTGTCACAGGCTGAGAGAGGGGCTTCTCTACCTAGATATATCACTGCTCTCACTCCTCTGTCACAGGCTGAGGGAGGGGCTTCTCTACCTCGATATATCACTGCTCTCTCTCCTCTGTCACAGACTGAGGGAGGGGCTTCTCTACCTAGATATATCCACCAAGCTCTCACTCCTCTGTCACAGGCTGAGGGAGGGGCTTCTCTACCTAGATATATCACTGCTCTCACTCCTCTGTCACAGGCTGAGGGAGGGGCTTCTCTACCTAGATATATCACTGCTCTCACTCCTCTGTCACAGGCTGAGGGAGGGGCTTCTCTACCTAGATATATCACTGCTCTCTCTCCTCTGTCACAGGCTGAGGGAGGGGCTTCTCTACCTAGAGATATCCACCATGCTCTCACTCCTCTGTCACAGGCTGAGGGAGGGGCTTCTCTACCTAGATATATCACTGCTCCCACTCCTCTGTCACAGGCTGAGGGAGGGGCTTCTCTACCTAGATATATCACTGCTCCCACTCCTCTGTCACAGGCTGAGGGAGGGGCTTCTCTACCTAGATATATCACTGCTCTCTCTCCTCTGTCACAGGCTGAGGGAGGGGCTTCTCTACCTAGATATATCCACCATGCTCTCACTCCTCTGACACAGGCTGAGGGAGGGGCTTCTCTACCTAGATATATCACTGCTCTCACTCCTCTGTCACAGGCTGAGGGAGGGGCTTCTCTACCTAGAAATATCACTGCTCTCACTCCTCTGTCACAGGCTGAGGGAGGGGCTTCTCTACCTAGATATATCACTGCTCTCACTCCTCTGTCACAGGCTGAGGGAGGGGCTTCTCTACCTAGATATATCACTGCTCTCTCTCCTCTGTCACAGGCTGAGGGAGAGGCTTCTCTACCTAGATATATCCACCATGCTCTCACTCCTCTGTCACAGGCTGAGGGAGGGGCTTCTCTACCTAGATATATCACTGCTCTCACTCCTCTGTCACATGCTGAGGGAGGGGCTTCTCTACCTAGATATATCACGGCTCTCACTCCTCTGTCACAGGCTGAGGGAGGGGCTTCTCTACCTAGATATATCCACCATGCTCTCACTCCTCTGTCACAGGCTGAGGGAGGGGCTTCTCTACCTAGATATATCACTGCTCCCACTCCTCTGTCACAGGCTGAGGGAGGGGCTTCTCTACCTAGATATATCACTGCTCCCACTCCTCTGTCACAGGCTGAGGGAGGGGCTTCTTTACCTAGATATATCCACCATGCTCTCACTCCTCTGTCACAGGCTGAGGAAGGGCTTCTCTACCAAGATATATCACTGCTCTCACTCCTCTGTCACAGGCTGAGGGAGGGGCTTCTCTACCTAGATATATCACTGCTCTCACTCCTCTGTCACAGGCTGAGGGAGGGGCTTCTCTACCTAGATATATCACTGCTCTCTCTCCTCTGTCACAGGCTGAGGGAGGCGCTTCTCTACCTAGATATATCCACCATGCTCTCACTCCTCTGTCACAGGCTGAGGGAGGGGCTTCTCTACCTAGATATATCACTGCTCCCACTCCTCTGTCACAGGCTGATGGAGGGGCTTCTCTACCTAGATATATCACTGCTCCCACTCCTCTGTCACAAGCTGAGGGAGGGGCTTCTCTACCTAGATACATCACTGCTCTCTCTCCTCTGTCACAGGCTGAGGGAGGGGCTTCTCTACCTAGATATATCACTGCTCTCACTCCTCTGTCACAGGCTGAGGGAGGGGCTTCTCTACCTAGATATATCACTGCTCTCACTCCTCTGTCACAGGCTGAGGGAGGGGCTTCTCTACCTAGATATATCACTGCTCTCACTCCTCTGTCACAGGCTGAGGGAGGGGCTTCTCTACCTAGATATATCACTGCTCTCACTCCTCTGTCACAGGCTGAGGGAGGGGCTTCTCTACCTAGATATATCACTGCTCTCACTCCTCTGTCACAGGCTGAGGGAGGGGCTTCTCTACCTAGATATATCACTGCTCTCACTCCTCTGTCACAGGCTGAGGGAGGGGCTTCTCTACCTAGATATATCACTGCTCTCTCTCCTCTGTCACAGGCTGAGGGAGGCGCTTCTCTACCTAGATATATCCACCATGCTCTCACTCCTCTGTCACAGGCTGAGGGAGGGGCTTCTCTACCTAGATATATCACTGCTCCCACTCCTCTGTCACAGGCTGATGGAGGGGCTTCTCTACCTAGATATATCACTGCTCCCACTCCTCTGTCACAAGCTGAGGGAGGGGCTTCTCTACCTAGATACATCACTGCTCTCTCTCCTCTGTCACAGGCTGAGGGAGGGGCTTCTCTACCTAGATATATCACTGCTCTCACTCCTCTGTCACAGGCTGAGGGAGGGGCTTCTCTACCTAGATATATCACTGCTCTCACTCCTCTGTCACAGGCTGAGGGAGGGGCTTCTCTACCTAGATATATCACTGCTCTCACTCCTCTGTCACAGGCTGAGGGAGGGGCTTCTCTACCTAGATATATCACTGCTCTCACTCCTCTGTCACAGGCTGAGGGAGGGGCTTCTCTACCTAGATATATCACTGCTCTCTCTCCTCTGTCACAGGCTGAGGGAGGGGCTTCTCTACCTAGATATATCCACCAAGCTCTCACTCCTCTGTCACAGGCTGAGGGAGGGGCTTCTCTACCTAGATATATCACTGCTCCCACTCCTCTGTCACAGGCTGAGGGAGGGGCTTCTCTACCTAGATATATCACTGCTCCCACTCCTCTGTCACAGGCTGAGGGAGGGGCTTCTCTACCTAGATATATCACTGCTCTCTCTCCTCTGTCACAGGCTGAGGGAGGGGCTTCTCTACCTAGATATATCCACCATGCTCTCACTCCTCTGTCACAGGCTGAGGGAGGGGCTTCTCTACCTAGATATATCACTGCTCTCACTCCTCTGTCACAGGCTGAGGGAGGGACTTCTCTACCTAGATATATCACTGCTCTCACTCCTCTGTCACAGGCTGAGGGAGGGGCTTCTCTACCTCGATATATCACTGCTCTCTCTCCTCTGTCACAGGCTGAGGGAGGGGCTTCTCTACCTAGATATATCCACCATGCTCTCACTCCTCTGTAACAGGCTGAGGGAGGGGCTTCTCTACCTAGATATATCACTGCTCTCACTCCTCTGTCACAGGCTGAGAGAGGGGCTTCTCTACCTAGATATATCACTGCTCTCACTCCTCTGTCACAGGCTGAGGGAGGGGCTTCTCTACCTAGATATATCACTGCTCTCTCTCCTCTGTCACAGGCTGAGGGAGGGGCTTCTCTACCTAGATATATTCACCAAGCTCTCACTCCTCTGTCACAGGCTGAGGGAGGGGCTTCTCTATCTAGATATATCACTGCTCCCACTCCTCTGTCACAGGCTGAGGGAGGGGCTTCTCTACCTAGATATATCACTGCTCCCACTCCTCTGTCACAGGCTGAGGGAGGGGCTTCTCTACCTAGATATATCACTGCTCTCACTCCTCTGTCACAGGCTGAGGGAGGGGCTTCTCTACCTAGAAATATCACTGCTCTCACTCCTCTGTCACAGGCTGAGGGAGGGGCTTCTCTACCTAGATATATCACTGCTCTCACTCCTCTGTCACAGGCTGAGGGAGGGGCTTCTCTACCTAGATATATCACTGCTCTCTCTCCTCTGTCACAGGCTGAGGGAGAGTCTTCTGTACCTAGATATATCCACCATGCTCTCACTCCTCTGTCACAGGCTGAGGGAGGGGCTTCTCTACCTAGATATATCACTGCTCTCACTCCTCTGTCACATGCTGAGGGAGGGGCTTCTCTACCTAGATATATCACTGCTCTCACTCCTCTGTCACAGGCTGAGGGAGGGGCTTCTCTACCTAGATATATCACTGCTCTCTCTCCTCTGTCACAGGCTGAGGGAGGGGCTTCTCTACCTAGATATATCCACCATGCTCTCACTCCTCTGTCACAGGCTGAGGGAGGGGCTTCTCTACCTAGATATATCACTGCTCCCACTCCTCTGTCACAGGCTGAGGGAGGGGCTTCTCTACCTAGATATATCACGGCTCTCACTCCTCTGTCACAGGCTGAGGGAGGGGCTTCTCTACCTAGATATATCACTGCTCTCTCTCCTCTGTCACAGGCTGAGGGAGGGGCTTCTCTACCTAGATATATCCACCATGCTCTCACTCCTCTGTCACAGGCTGAGGGAGGGGCTTCTCTACCTAGATATATCACTGCTCCCACTCCTCTGTCACAGGCTGAGGGAGGGGCTTCTCTACCTAGATATATCACTGCTCCCACTCCTCTGTCACAGGCTGAGGGAGGGGCTTCTCTACCTAGATATATCCACCATGCTCTCACTCCTCTGTCACAGGCTGAGGAAGGGCTTCTCTACCAAGATATATCACTGCTCTCACTCCTCTGTCACAGGCTGAGGGAGGGGCTTCTCTACCTAGATATATCACTGCTCTTACTCCTCTGTCACAGGCTGAGGGAGGAGCTTCTCTACCTAGATATATCACTGCTCTCACTCCTCTGTCACAGGCTGAGGGAGGGGCTTCTCTACCTAGATATATCACTGCTCTCACTCCTCTGTCACAGGCTGAGGGAGGGGCTTCTCTACCTAGATATATCACTGCTCTCACTCCTCTGTCACAGGCTGAGGGAGGGGCTTCTCTACCTAGATATATCACTGCTCTCTCTCCTCTGTCACAGGCTGAGGGAGGCGCTTCTCTACCTAGATATATCCACCATGCTCTCACTCCTCTGTCACAGGCTGAGGGAGGGGCTTCTCTACCTAGATATATCACTGCTCCCACTCCTCTGTCACAGGCTGATGGAGGGGCTTCTCTACCTAGATATATCACTGCTCCCACTCCTCTGTCACAAGCTGAGGGAGGGGCTTCTCTACCTAGATACATCACTGCTCTCTCTCCTCTGTCACAGGCTGAGGGAGGGGCTTCTCTACCTAGATATATCACTGCTCTCACTCCTCTGTCACAGGCTGAGGGAGGGGCTTCTCTACCTAGATATATCACTGCTCTCACTCCTCTGTCACAGGCTGAGGGAGGGGCTTCTCTACCTAGATATATCACTGCTCTCACTCCTCTGTCACAGGCTGAGGGAGGGGCTTCTCTACCTAGATATATCACTGCTCTCACTCCTCTGTCACAGGCTGAGGGAGGGGCTTCTCTACCTAGATATATCACTGCTCTCTCTCCTCTGTCACAGGCTGAGGGAGGGGCTTCTCTACCTAGATATATCCACCAAGCTCTCACTCCTCTGTCACAGGCTGAGGGAGGGGCTTCTCTACCTAGATATATCACTGCTCCCACTCCTCTGTCACAGGCTGAGGGAGGGGCTTCTCTACCTAGATATATCACTGCTCCCACTCCTCTGTCACAGGCTGAGGGAGGGGCTTCTCTACCTAGATATATCACTGCTCTCTCTCCTCTGTCACAGGCTGAGGGAGGGGCTTCTCTACCTAGATATATCCACCATGCTCTCACTCCTCTGTCACAGGCTGAGGGAGGGGCTTCTCTACCTAGATATATCACTGCTCTCACTCCTCTGTCACAGGCTGAGGGAGGGACTTCTCTACCTAGATATATCACTGCTCTCACTCCTCTGTCACAGGCTGAGGGAGGGGCTTCTCTACCTCGATATATCACTGCTCTCTCTCCTCTGTCACAGGCCTGAGGGAGGGGCTTCTCTACCTAGATATATCCACCATGCTCTCACTCCTCTGTAACAGGCTGAGGGAGGGGCTTCTCTACCTAGATATATCACTGCTCTCACTCCTCTGTCACAGGCTGAGAGAGGGGCTTCTCTACCTAGATATATCACTGCTCTCACTCCTCTGTCACAGGCTGAGGGAGGGGCTTCTCTACCTAGATATATCACTGCTCTCTCTCCTCTGTCACAGGCTGAGGGAGAGGGCTTCTCTAGCCTAGATATATTCACCAAGCTCTCACTCCTCTGTCACAGGCTGAGGGAGGGGCTTCTCTATCTAGATATATCACTGCTCCCACTCCTCTGTCACAGGCTGAGGGAGGGGCTTCTCTACCTAGATATATCACTGCTCCCACTCCTCTGTCACAGGCTGAGGGAGGGGCTTCTCTACCTAGATATATCACTGCTCTCACTCCTCTGTCACAGGCTGAGGGAGGGGCTTCTCTACCTAGATATATCCACCATGCTCTCACTCCTCTGACACAGGCTGAGGGCAGGGGCTTCTCTACCTAGATATATCACTGCTCTCACTCCTCTGTCACAGGCTGAGGGAGGGGCTTCTCTACCTAGAAATATCACTGCTCTCACTCCTCTGTCACAGGCTGAGGGAGGGCTTCTCTACCTAGATATATCACTGCTCTCACTCCTCTGTCACAGGCTGAGGGAGGGGCTTCTCTACCTAGATATATCACTGCTCTCTCTCCTCTGTCACAGGCTGAGGGAGAGGCTTCTCTACCTAGATATATCCACCATGCTCTCACTCCTCTGTCACAGGCTGAGGGAGGGGCTTCTCTACCTAGATATATCACTGTTCTCACTCCTCTGTCACATGCTGAGGGAGGGGCTTCTCTACCTAGATATATCACTGCTCTCACTCCTCTGTCACAGGCTGAGGGAGGGGCTTCTCTACCTAGATATATCACTGCTCTCTCTCCTCTGTCACAGGCTGAGGGAGGGGCTTCTCTACATAGATATATCCACCATGCTCTCACTCCTCTGTCACAGGCTGAGGGAGGGGCTTCTCTACCTAGATATATCACTGCTCCCACTCCTCTGTCACAGGCTGAGGGAGGGGCTTCTCTACCTAGATATATCACTGCTCCCACTCCTCTGTCACAGCTGAGGGAGGGGCTTCTCTACCTAGATACATCACTGCTCTCTCTCCTCTGTCACAGACTGAGGGAGGGGCTTCTCTACCTAGATATATCCACCATGCTCTCACTCCTCTGTCACAGGCTGAGGAAGGGCTTCTCTACCAAGATATATCACTGCTCTCACTCCTCTGTCACAGGCTGAGGGAGGGGCTTCTCTACCTAGATATATCACTGCTCCACTCCTCTGTCACAGGCTGAGGGAGGGGCTTCTCTACCTAGATATATCACTGCTCTCTCTCCTCTGTCACAGGCTGAGGGAGGGGCTTCTCTACCTAGATATATCCACCAAGCTCTCACTCCTCTGTCACAGGCTGAGGAGGGGCTTCTCTACCTAGATATATCACTGCTCCCACTCCTCTGTCACAGGCTGAGGGAGGGGCTTCTCTACCTAGATATATCACTGCTCCCACTCCTCTGTCACAGGCTGAGGGAGGGGCTTCTCTACCTAGATATATCACTGCTCTCTCTCCTCTGTCACAGGCTGAGGGAGGGCTTCTCTACCTAGATATATCACCATGCTCTCACTCCTCTGTCACAGGCTGAGGGAGGGGCTTCTCTACCTAGATATATCACTGATCTCACTCCTCTGTCACAGGCTGAGGAGGGACTTCTCTACCTAGATATATCACTGCTCTCACTCCTCTGTCACAGGCTGAGGGAGGGGCTTCTCTACCTCGATATATCACTGCTCTCTCTCCTCTGTCACAGGCTGAGGGAGGGCTTCTCTACCTAGATATATCCACCATGCTCTCACTCCTCTGTAACAGGCTGAGGGAGGGCTTCTCTACCTAGATATATCACTGCTCTCACTCCTCTGTCACAGGCTGAGAGAGGGGCTTCTCTACCTAGATATATCACTGCTCTCACTCCTCTGTCACAGGCTGAGGGAGGGGCTTCTCTACCTAGATATATCACTGCTCTCTCTCTCTGTCACAGGCTGAGGGAGGGGCTATCTCTACCTAGATATATTCACCAAGCTCTCACTCCTCTGTCACAGGCTGAGGGAGGGGCTTCTCTATCTAGATATATCACTGCTCCCACTCCTCTGTCACAGGCTGAGGGAGGGGCTTCTCTACCTAGATATATCACTGCTCCCACTCCTCTGTCACAGGCTGAGGGAGGGGCTTCTCTACCTAGATATATCACTGCTCTCACTCCTCTGTCACAGGCTGAGGGAGGGGCTTCTCTACTAGATATATCCACCATGCTCTCACTCCTCCTGACACAGGCTGAGGGAGGGGCTTCCTCTACCTAGACTATATCACTGCTCTCACTCCTCTGTCACAGACTGAGGGAGGGCTTCTCTACCTAGATATATCCACCATGCTCTCACTCTCTGTCACAGGCTGAGGAAGGGCTTCTCTACCAAGATAAATCACTGCCTCTCACTCCTCTGTCACAGGCCTGAGGGAGGGGCTTCTCTACCTAGATATATCACTGCTCTCTCTCCTCTGTCACAGGCTGAGGGAGGGGCTTCTCTACCTAGATATATCACTGCTCTCACTCCTCTGTCACAGGCTGAGGGAGGGGCTTCTCTACCTAGATATATACACTGCTCTCACTCCTCTGTCACAGGCTGAGGGAGGGGCTTCTCTACCTAGATATATCACTGCTCTCACTCCTCTGCCACAGGCTGAGGAGGGGCTTCTCTACCTAGACTATATCACTGCTCTCACTCCTCTGTCACAGGCTGAGGGAGGGGCTTCTCTACCTAGATATATCACTGCTCTCTCTCCTCTGTCACAGGCTGAGGAGGGGCTTCTCTACCTAGATATATCCACCAAGCTCTCACTCCTCTGTCACAGGCTGAGGAGGCTTCTCTACCTAGATATATCACTGCTCCCACTCCTCTGTCTACAGGCTGAGGGAGGCTTCTCTACCTAGATATATCACTGCTCCCACTCCTCTGTCACAGGCTGAGGGAGGGGCTTCTCTACCTAGATATATCACGGCTCTCACTCTCTGTCACAGGCTGAGGGAGGGGCTTCTCTACCTAGATATATCTGCTCTCTCTCCTCTGTCACAGGCTGAGGGAGGGGCTTCTCTACCTAGATATATCCACCATGCTCTCACTCCTCTGTCACAGGCTGAGGGAGGGGCTTCTCTACCTAGATATATCACTGCTCCCACTCCTCTGTCACAGGCTGAGGAGGGGCCTTCTCTACCTAGATATATCACTGCTCCCACTCCTCTGTCACAGGCTGAGGGAGGGGCTTCTCTACCTAGATATATCCACCATGCTCTCACTCCTCTGTCACAGGCTGAGGAAGGGCTTCTCTACCAAGATATATCACTGCTCTCACTCCTCTGTCACAGGCTGAGGGAGGGGCTTCTCTACCTAGATATATCACTGCTCTCACTCCTCTGTCACAGGCTGAGGGAGGAGCTTCTCTACCTAGATATATCACTGCTCTCACTCCTCTGTCACAGGCTGAGGGAGGGGCTTCTCTACCTAGATATATCACTGCTCTCACTCCTCTGTCACAGGGCTGAGGGAGGGGCTTCTCTACCTAGATATATCACTGCTCTCACTCCTCTGTCCACAGGCTGAGGGAGGGGCTTCTCTACCTAGATATATCACTGCTCTCACTCCTCTGTCACAGGCTGAGGGAGGCGCTTCTCTACCTAGATATATCCACCATGCTCTAACTCCTCTGTCACAGGCTGAGGGAGGGGCTTCTCTACCTAGATATATCACTGCTCCTCACTCCTCTGTCACAGGCTGATGGAGGGGCTTCTGGCTACGCTAGATAGATCACTGCTCCTACTCCTCTGTCACAAGCTGAGGGAGGGGCTTCTCTCCTAGATACATCACCTGCTCTCTCTCCTCTGTCACAA